>NC_069004.1:27790611-27791876 GCF_001194135.2 Octopus bimaculoides
AGTTAGCATATTTTGAGATTTTGCCACATGGCATTGTTACATGGTTAAAGATGTTGCCTTAACAACCATCTAGTTCTGGGTTTGAATTTCTTATTTCTTTACTGCCCACAAGGGGCTACACACAGAGGGGACAAACTAGGACAGGCAAACGGATTAAGTCGATTATATCGACCCCAGTGCGTAACTGGTACTTATTTACTCGACCCCGAAAGGATGAAAGGCAAAGTCGACCTCGGCGGAATTTGAACTCGGAACATAGCGGCAGACAAAATATAGCTAAGCATTTCGCCTGGCGTGCTAACGTTTCTGCCAGCTTGCTGTCTTAGGTTTGTAGGTTTGAATTTCTGTCCCACTACCTGGCACCTAGGATGTGTTTTCTCTTCATTGTTACCTCAGGTTGACTTGTACCTTGTGCATAGAATTTGTTTTATGGAAATGGTGCTGAAGCCTGTCGGGTGTGTGTGTCCAAGGCTATAGAAAATCAGTGAAGTACGCAAAATGCGTTAACATAGCCATCAGTTAGTACCAGACTGAAGTGATCGACTAAACTGGCCATACCCAAGACGACCAATCCTGCTGATGCTGTGAGGCACTCATGGTAGAGCCATGCAAAAGCACCCATGTGGCATCATGTAAAAGCACTTGTGCAGTGCCATGTAAAAGTGCCCGTGTGATGCCACGTAAAAGTGCCCGTGTGATGCCACGTAAAATCACCCAGAACACTCTGTAAAGTGGTCGGTGTATGGAATGGCATCCAACCATAGAATCTGTGTCATATCAGACTGGAGTCTGGTGCAGCTCCCCAGCTGCCAGCTCTGGTCGAACTGTCCAACCCATTCCCAGCATGGACAATGGATGTTAAATGATGATGATAATTGAAAGTGGTACCCCATCGTATTTGGACACCGTTGACTGAAACCAGTAAAATTCTATTTGTTTGTTTGGTTTTTTTTTAATAATTTCTATTGTTTGGTTCAGTTCAAAGGAGTTTTATAGACATCTTCCAGCTCGGAGTTGTAGCTGTGTGGTAAGAAGTTTGCTTCCCAACCACATGTTTCCGGATTCGGCTCCACTGTTTGGCATCTTGAGCAACTGGCTTCTATAGCCCTAGGACAACCAAAGCCTTGCGTGTAAGGAGTAGTTGTGTGGTAAGTAGCTTGCTTGCAGACCACATGGTTCCGGGTTCAGTCCCACTGCATCGCACCTTGAGCAAGTGTCTTCTACTATAGCCTCGGGCCGACCAAAGCCTTGTGAGTGGATTTGGT
>NC_069004.1:27791886-27808264 GCF_001194135.2 Octopus bimaculoides
TGGTAGATGGAAACTGAGAGAAGCCCGTCGTGTGTGTGTATATATATATATATATATATATGTATGTATATATATATATGTATGTATGTATGTATGTATGTATACATGTGTGTGTCCCAACATCGCTTGATAACCGATGCTGGTGTGTTTACATCCCCATAACTTAGCAGTTCGGCAAAAAGAGACCGATAGAATAAGTACTAGGCATACAAAGAATAAGTCCTGGGGTCGATTTGCTCGACTAAAGGCGGTGCTCCAGCATGGCCGCAGTCAAATGACTGAAACAAGTAAAAGAGTAAGAGTAAAGAGTAAAAACCAAAAGAAGCCCATCGAATATATATAGATGTGTGTGTATGTATGAAGGCACATGGCTTAGTGGTTAGGGTATTTGGCTCCTGATTTTAAGGTCATGAGTTCGGTTCCTGGCAGAGCAAGACACTTTATTTCACATTGCTCCTGTTCACTCAGCTGGCAAAAATGAGTTGTATGTGTAATTCAAAGGGCCAGCCTTGTTACATTGTGCCATGCTAAAATTTCCTTAGAACTATGTTAACGGCATGGTACACAGGTCTGTGGAGTGCTCAGCCACTTGCATGTTAATTTTTTAAGCAGGCCGTTCCGTTGATTGAACCAAGTGGATATTGTAACCGAGGCCAGGTGTGTGTGTGTGTACGTTTTATGTATGTGTGTATGTTTGTATATATATATATATATATATATATATATACATACACACACACACACACATGCATCTAGCTGTAGAAAATCTACATCAGCAAATTCCATCTGACCCATGCAAGCATGGAAAAATGGATGTTAAACAATAATGATACCAGATCACACACATACAAGCACATTCATATCCATGTCCTGCCTGCCTGTCTGTCTGTCTGTCTCTCTCTGTCTGTCTGTCTGTCTTCCTCTCTCTCTCTCTCCCTCTCTCTCTATATATATGTGTGTGTTAGAGACAGTAATTTTTACTTAATTGTTTTATTAAATTCACAACTTCATTCAGACTACGAAGCAGTTTCCTTCAGCTATGGACTCTTGTATCAGTTAAGGAAGTTTATCGTAGAGAATCTTAAGTTTTTAGCTATATCTGTAGAATTTATCTCAGAGAATCTTGAGCTTTTGACTATATCTGTAGAATCTTCAGGAATGTGAAGCATTCAGGTTCTTTTATTGACAGTGGTTCATGCTTTGAAAGATGATGGGAAAATGGAGTAAACTCTCTTAAACAATTATTAGCATGTCAGTATAACATTTATGTTATATAAAGCTTTGCCAGCTTCACACAATTTACATGCTTTCTATATCATGTGATGTCCAGGTGATCGGTGCTGTTTAACATGATTACCAAGGTGCTTGGCTATTCAATTGAATAAGGACTCCAGAGGGAGCTGTTGTGACTATGACTTTGTTTGGATAACCACTTCAGAGTGGACCTACCTTTATTAGACTCGAACAAGTACATTAGAGAATGTATTGCAGTCGCTGCAAGCAGAGTGTCAAAAGTTAATTGATTGAAAGATGACAGAAAGGTTTTGAGATACTAGAGCAGTTAATGGGAAACGCCAGATAAGAGTAGTCATCACAGAGGCCTATTACACTTCATTGTTAAAGTGTTGTTGGAATCACTGTAGGATCTTATTGGAACTAAATACTTGTGAATTGAATATTCTCACACTTAATTATTTTTGAAAAAAAAGTAAAAGAATCCTTAATGGACGTGTTTCTATCGTCTTTGTGAGACAAATACAATAACAGAATCCTTGTATTGTTTGTTATTTAAAATCATGCACTGGATGATAGGGGAAATATCTTTGAAGATCAAATTGTATAATTTGCTAGAAATAAGGATAAAGACACTTTCCTTTCAATTTTGCTTCCATATTCTCCTAATTAAGGCTTCAAGGAAACAAAGAAATAATCCAATCAAAATTGAATTAGGCAACAATGAAAATGCGACAAAAGCCTTGAAGAGCATCTCTAAGAGCAAAATATATTCTCACTCATTCTCCCAATCACTAAAGGAGTGGTCAAGAGAAAGAATACACATGTTGTTGCTGTTATGTTAAACTGTTGTATGTCCAAATTTGGCCAAATGCATTTTTTTTTTTTCAATATTTATTTTTGCTTGCAATAGCTGGTTCTTTTGGTCAAACTATCGTATTTCCAGCTGCTTCAGATGCCAAGATATCCAAACTTGTCAAAGTGTAATAGAACGGTTTTGCAATGGAATGGTGAAATTATATTTTTCATTTTCAGAAAAAAAGCAACGTTTTGGACTTACAACACTTTTGCATAATAGCAACAATGTATAGTTTCTTAACCCCTTAGCATTTAAGCTGGTCATATCTGGCCCAAATATTTTATCTGTTCAATGTTCAAACCAGCCGGATCCAGTCACTCACACATACCCTACAATGTCATTCTAAAAATAAACAATCGCATCATTGAAATCTCAAAGCTACAAGATAATGCATGATTAATTTGAAACCATGTGAATAAATAAGCATTACATTTGACAGAATATTCTGAATGCTAAAGGGTTAAATATTTAAAACTAGTAGGTTTTTATGGAAAATCCACTGGTATTAAATGTTCAATTTTATAACTATTGATTTGCAGTTAGCTCTGTTTAAAGGGATTAATTAAATAAAGTACATGATGAGCACACAAACATTTATATCATAACCATCTCTAACTAGATGTGATGAGAGCTATTTTTTTGTTTTTTTTTACTTGTGTTTGTGCGTTTGCGTTATGAAACTACATACAGTTTATACACGGACAATTAAACTTATAGTGTTCGGCTGTCAGTGTTGTAACAAAATACAGAGATAATAGTGAAAGTATCATTGCACCTAATTGCTTTTGAGGTGCATATCAGGACGTTAAAGAGAATTTTATTAGATGGGCTACTTTAGGTGAAAGCAGAAAGGGAAAAAGAGAAATATAATCAAAAACTCTAATTCAGTCACAAAAGGAGCTCATATTTCTAGCTTCAGTTTTTTTTAAAATTTTATTTTTTTTATTCTTTGTTAGATTCTTATAAAAGAACCTAATGTTAGGTATAGCCATGGCTGTGTGATTGAGAAGTTTGCTCTCCAACTTTGTGATCTCAGGTTCAGTCCCACTGTGCAGCACCGTGGGCAGGTGTCTTCTATTACAGCCCTGGGCTCACCAAAGCCTTGTGAGCAGATTTAGATGAAAATTAAAACAAGACTGTCATGTGGGTGTGCATGTGTGTGTTTACATCTGTGACTGCTTGTATGAAATGGGTGTCAGTGTTGTCAGATTTTTACTGCCAGCACATTGTCTGGTCACTTTCGTACCTTTGAGGCTGTATGGAGTAAGTAATCCCTTATTTGAAAAACAAGTAAGGGTTAATACCAGGCAAAGCATCCAGCTGTAAAACAATGTCTTAAATACCATATTCATTCAACTCTTGCAAGAAGAAGAATGATGCTGGCGCAATATCAATGAAAAATATTGCTTGAATATAATAAACATGATAGGTACAGGCATGGCTGTGTGGTTAAGAATCTTTGCTTCCCAGTCATGTGGTTTTGGGTTCCATCCCACTGCATGGCACATTTTGGTTCAAGTATCATCTACTATAGCCACAGGCTCCTACCAAAGTCTTATGAGTGGAGTGAATTTGGTAAATGGGAAACTATGCGGAAGCTTGTTGTGTGTGTATGTGTACACATGTATGTATCTTTGTTTAGACATCACATGATGGTTATAAATGAACATCATCTTCATACAAGTTGTTGCTTCACAGTCTTCCATGAAAACCATGCCTGGCCTGGGGAATATATTACCTTGAATG
The DNA here is from genome assembly GCF_001194135.2 of Octopus bimaculoides. NCBI lineage: Eukaryota > Metazoa > Mollusca > Cephalopoda > Octopoda > Octopodidae > Octopus > Octopus bimaculoides. Next base: position 27,795,725 of record NC_069004.1, read on the forward strand.
GAAACAGGTAAGGGTTGGCAGCAAGAAGTGCATCCAGCTGTAGAAAATATCTCAACAAATTTCACCTAACTTAAGCAAGCTTGGAAAAGAGGGCATTTAATGATGAGGATGTTGATGGTAATGATAATTAAAATTGGTAAAATAGCTGGCACATTCTCTCATTATTATTGTTGTTATTTTACATCTATTTTTAATGCTGGTATGGATTAGAGAGGTTGTCATGGTCTGAGTCAGCTCATATTTGGAGTTAGTGTTATCCTTAAGAGATCTAACAAGCACTCTGTTGATTACGAGAACAAGTGTTCCACTTGATTCGATCAGTGGAACAGCCTGCTCATGAAATTAATTTGCAAGTGGCTGAGTACTCCACAGCCACATGTGCCCTTAATATAGCTCTCAAGGAGATTCAGCATGACACAGAATGTGACAACACTGGCCCTTTCAATTACAAGTACAACTCATTTTCATCAGCTAGGTGGACTGGGGTAACGTGAAATAAAGTGTCTTACCCAAGAATACAATGCATTGCTGGAAACCAAACTCATGACTTTAAAATTGTGAGCTGAATATCCAAACCAACCACTAAGTTATGTGCCTTCACCTTTAAGAGAGCACTAACACTAAATAAGAACTGTGAGAGAGGCGAGAGACAAGGTCATGTTTATAGGTTCTAATTGTGGCCTGACTTCTATGGTTGGATATCTTTCCCAACTCTAACCATAGAGTATGCTAAGTACATTTTATTGTTGTACCAACACTTAGGAAGTTGTCTTGTTTTTAGTAAGGCAATGACTTTACATTGTGTCACATTTTATTGTGGCTCTGACAGCAGACTAGAAATTCCCTTTCATTCTATTCTTGTAGTTCATTTAAAGCAGTGGGCAGTCCTGCCCCCTTGTAGGGGTGGTAGAAAGATCCAGAGGGACATTGAATGAAAGTGGGATGATAGTGGAGTTGCCAAAATGGGATGATAGATGTAAAAAAAAACAAAAAAATAACATTAACAGGTTAATTAGGTTTTAAGTTTTATCTGTGAAATACAGTTGTTTTGAATTTGCTGCAGAAAGTGGTCCATCTTTGTACTGGGGAGTGGGGGTGCTAGAAATGTAGCCTGGGTGCCAAGGGGGCAGCAACCTGAAAAAAGTTTGGAAACTACTGATTTAAAGCAAGCACTGTTACATGTGTTTGTGTGTGTGTGAAAGAGAGAGAGAGAGGGGGGTGGGAACTGGGATGAGAGGATGATAGAGAAGGCAGTAATAATAAACAAGAGGAGATGAGTAGTGAGAAAGAGAGAGAGGTATGTTAACAATAAGTGATGGAAGGAGTAATGTGTGTGAGAAAGGGAAAGAGAATGTGAGTGAGTGACAGATCTGTGATGGTAAAGGAGAATTTTCTTTTGTTTGCCTCACCAACTAAATAAACTTAGTTTGACTGCGCTAGTAACAACTCACAGCTTAATCTGTTATAGAATATCATTATACTATGGAAATCCTTCTAACTAATAGATTTACATCAAGAATGGTTATTCAGCTTAAGACCTTATCTTTGAATAAAGATTCTCACATCAAGCATCATGGCAATTAGTACCCTAAACACTAGTTCTTGTGAGATGTTTGAAGTCAAACATAGCTCCAAGCTTGTCTAGATTAGAAATCTAATCAGCCATTTTCTGAAGCTCTGCTTTGCCACTAGAAGACTAAAATCTTATTCCAACGTCTCCCCCTCCTCGCATCAAATGATGCCTGTGATAACTAAATATCCATCTTTGTTCCCTGTGCTTTTACACAATAGTCTAAAAGGGAAATAATGAATAAAATGAGAGATATTTCTAAGGGAGTGATCAGAGAGAGATTAAATACGGATAAATTTAGAAAATGCTCCAACAATTTCTGGATAACATCAGACTTTTAACAAACAAAATGTTTTAGGTCATTTGGCTTTTTAATCTAAAATTCGACCTGACATTTCTGTTTCATGTGTAATCTAAAATTTCAATATCAAAAATTAAAACTGGTTATGCTCAAACTATTCTCCTGACCCAATAATTCTTTAATAAAGCTATTTTCTTTGTAAAAGAGTTTTTCTTCACTAGAATGAACAAAAACAATTCTGCAAAACCATTGCAAGAAAGAAAAAAAAAGAATGTAGATTTTTTTTTTCTATAATCATTTCGTGAATTAGAGTTTAACCCTTTTGCATTTAAACTGGTTAGAACCAGCCAAAATATTCAAATCTTTTTCTGTTCAAACTGGATAGATCTGGCATGTCACACCTACCCTTACAATATCATTCTTAATATAAACAATCACATCATCAAAATCTCGAAAATCCTGAAGCTACAAGACAGTTCATGTTTAATTCAAAACAATGTGAATAAATAAGCATTACATTTGACAGAGTAATCTGAACGCTAAAGGGTTAATGATAACCCAGTGATGCAGAGGATAAAATAAGTCAGATTAGCTGTATTTATATAATGTAGTGGTGGTGATGGTGGCGATAGTGGTTGTATTGGTTGTAGCAGTGGTGGTGATGGTGGCAATGGTGCATCAGTAGTCTCAGCTGGAAGGGAGCCATAGATTACTACCACAAATATAAGTTTATTGCCAATTGGGTGGCACTGTTTCTCTGATAAATGGCTATAAATCTTTGTCTTAATTTAACTGATTATAATTGCTGCATTTTGATCTGTATTTGATAATGATTAGGGTATATCAGTGTAATTTCAGGAGAGTGGGTGGTTTGAGAGGAAGCTGTGAACTTTAGCCTTCACCATTACACACAAACATGAAGCAAATATTTTGCCTGCAAAGCAGCAATCAAGTAACACGACCAGAATTTCTGCTTTCTGATGTCCTGATCTGGGTTATTATGAGGCTGACAACATCTAGCATAATTTCAGTATTGTATTTCAATCTCTATTCCTCCTCTTTGGTCCAGTGCCACAGTATTGTCTGTCACAGAAGTACAAAACCTCTCTCTCCATTTCCCCTATATATTACTTGCTCAGTTATATCACCTGTAACTTAACAGTTCAGCAAAAGAGATCGATAGAATAAGTACCAGACTTTAAAAAAAAAGTACTGGGATTAATTCGTTCTCCAAGGTGATGCCCCAGCATGGCTGGAATCTAATGACTGAAACAAGTAAAGGTTAATTGGTAAGAAAGGATAAAGCAAAGACTGCCACCAATAGTATCTGGAAATTTTTCTCTGCTAAGTAGTTCAGTCATTTCTCTTGCCTGTTTTGCACATGTAATAAATCAGTACACTTGGTTGTTTTCTGAGATTCTTTTAATGTCTTCTCTTAACATCAAGAGACTCATTCAACATATGGGTTACATGATGATCTATCAAAGCTCATTCCAATAAAGTGAGGTTGTCATTTAGTAGAGGTCAGCTCAACAATTGGAATACCATAGAATTCAAGTCCTTTGACAGTCATTAACATCTCCATAACAGGGATATGAGAACCAAATCTTTTTCAAAAGATCCTACATACAGTCACTATATGGAAGCGCAATGGCCCAGTGGTTAGGGTAGCGGACTCGCGATCATAGGATCGCGGTTTCGATTCCCAGACCGGGCATTGTGAGTGTTTATTGAGCGAAAACACCTAAAGCTCCACGAGGCTCTGGCAGGGGATGGTGGCGAACCCTGCTGTACTCTTTCACCACAACTCTCTCTCACTCTTTCTTCCTGTTTCTGTTGTGCCTGTAATTCAAAGGGTCAGCCTTGTCACACTGTGTCACGCTGAATATCCCCGAGAACTACGTTAAGGGTACACGTGTCTGTGGAGTGCTCAGCCACTTGCATGCTAATTTCACAAGCAGGCTGTTCCGTTGATCGGATCAACTGGAACCCTCGTCGTCGTAACCAACGGTGTGCCAACAACAGTCACTATCTATACCAAAGAAACACACATGCACAACTACACCTCACTATTCATGAATGACATACAGCTAAACACTTCAAAATGTTAAGAAATACTAGGCCCTTATAATTCTATTTCTCACACTTTCATGCATTGTGAACTATAACCTGTCGTTATAGAACTAAGTAGTCTCCCTTGTTTGTTGTATTACTACAGGTCAGTCTCACTTTGAGGTCATCTTCCAGTGAGTCACAAGCACAAAATTTCATGGGTCAGATGGAGTTTATGCTGAGGTAGATTTTCTACAGTCAAGTACCTTTCCTGTCACCAACCCTCATCTGTTTCTGAGCAAAGTAGTATTTCCCCATGGCTACATATCTCACAGAATATTGGAAAAGAACGACAGTAATACTAATTTACAAGTATCATGTGATGTGGTGACAAGGAGACATAAACAAACAAACACATATACATATGTACAGATATATCTATATACGGCAGGCTTCTTTCAGTTTCTGTCTTCCAAATCCCCTTGCAAAGCTATGGTTGGCCTGGGCTTTAGTAGAAGACACTTGCCTAAAGCGTCACACAGTGAGACCAAATCTGAGAACTATGTGGTTGGAATGCCACACCAGCACCTAATATATATGTTAGTTAAAATGGTGAATAAAACCTGACAATGGTAAACATGCCTTAATTTTATATTACACAGTAATTTCACACATCTCTGGCCAGTTAACACTGTGTGCCCTATTGAGTAGAAAATACTTCTGCTGTGGTCCTTTATAATATATATTACAGCATAGTTTAGATATATTGGACAACGCAACAGTTGCTACCATGGACCTAGGAACAGTAAGTTCAGTGGGTGCAAGTGCACCCCTTAAAATTTTTCTGGAGTGCAAAATCAAAATTTGTACCCCTACTTGCTTTTTTCTAGTTTAGAAAACTAACTAAAAAGTGATCTGTAAAGAGTAGCTTGAAGTTTGGCTTCTTCTCAAAGAACAAACGAGAAGAAGAATTTTAAAAAAAACAATAAGACCTTGTTTGTAAAGACTTTTGGACCTGGGTTTGCATCTCCATAAGCAAATTTTTGGCTACTGTGCAGGAACATTGTACACCACATCTAAAAAAAAAAAAAGGGTATTCTGACTGAGTTAAAAATTATTCCAATCCTCAGAGAATGCTTCATCTTTTCTTTGTATTCCCTTTATGTCTCTTCTCCCTCCACCACCACCACTACTACTACAACAGTTTTGCTGTTGTATAGTAAAATGTCTATAATTGAGATGCTTCTTTTTTATCAACCATTCACTGTCAAACCTTCAATCATTGTACTAAACTTTTCACTCACTCCTTCTTTTCCCCCATTTTTGCCTTCAGACATCAACCTTACTACAGATGGTGATAGATACAGCTGGTGTTCCATCTGAACATTACCTTTATCTATCTACTTCACTGATCTTGGAAAGTCTATGCAAGCTATGGCCACAATTCTTCTTATTTCTGCTAAATTTTTAAAAAAATGCACATTGCTCCATTTCAAGTAAACAACAATAATAATAATGATGGTGGTGGTGGTGGTGGTGACAGCAAGTTTTTGCTGTATAGTATCACACAAAATACAATTAAACCTTGGGAGAGGCATTACGTCGGTAATAAACACACGCACTGGTTCAGTCCTTTATTAATTTATAAACAGTATTTAGTTTTTAGTTTTTAGTTTTTTTGTTTTTTTTGTTAAATCATTTCATTGCGCTCTTGCAATCTCTTCAGTAACTTGTCTATCCACTTTCATTTATTTTGATGTATTTCTTTCAATACACATTTCCACATCAAGAATCTTGCACACCAAATACACACATGAAATATCACACAAAATGTCTTACTGTATTTCGCTACGTTCCTTTATGTTTTAAGCTCAAACTTCTCAGGATTTGAACTTGATATAAGTATTAGAAATATATTGATAGACAAATTTATAGTCTTGATGCCAGTTCCAGTAATAAAGACCATTATCGTTATTGTTGTTGTCGTTGTCATTATTATCATAATTATTAATAATGATGTCCCTGGCTGATGTTGGCTTTCATCCTTCCTGGGTGAATAAAATAAATAGCTGGCATACACTAGGATTGATTTAATCAACTGTATCTATCCTTGTTTGTAATTTATGGCTTTGTGCCAATGTGGGAAATCATCATTATTATCCCATTATGGATATTACTGTTTCCAGGTTTTGTTTAATTGGATGGTTTCTCCATTTCTTTCAGAAATATATATTACTGTTCTGCTGGGACCGATACAGAAATTGTTATTGTTTTGTATTGCTGAATCAATACAGCACCTGAGTAAATGTTTCACAGAACTCACAATATTTGCATTTACATGAAGTTTAGATCAGTTCATTCATGGGTTTGTATTCTTGAATATACAAGGGTATGCTGAGAAGTTCCTGGCTTTAAGGGTATTGTGAAGGGCCTGTTTGGAGGCCTCACCTACCGAGTTCTTTGCCAGGACTTAGAAAAACTGAAGGACCACTGCAATAAGTGTGTCAATCTGAGAGGGGAATATCATTATCATCATCATCGTTCATACAGTTTTGATTAAGTTTTTTGATGAGTTGTAATGCACCTGAGCACTGTATACAATAAGTTCATTTCATTATATCATCATCATCATCATCGTTTAACGTCCGCTTTCCATGCTAGCATGGGTTGGACGATTTGACTGGGGACTGGTGAGCCAGGTGACTACACCAGGCTCCAATCTGATTTGGCAGAGTTTCTACAGCTGGATGCCCTTCCCGATGCCAACCACTCCGAGAGTGTAGTGGGTGCTTTTATGTGCCACCGGAACGAAGGCCAGTCAGGCAGTACTGGCAACAGCCATGCTCGAAATGGTGTATTTTACGTGCCACCTGCACAGGAACCAATCCAGCGGCACTGGCAACGATCTCAATTCGAATGTCGTAGTTAATTGATCCTCTTGTATATTCTTTTGCCCAAAGACAAGAACTTTTCAGCACTCCTTCGTTGGTGTACATTGTCACTGGTTGGAGCTGTTTAACCATTTAACTGCAAAATTAAATTTCATGATTATTCCAGTAATGATGTTAAGCATCTACCAAACAAAAATCAAAAAAATAGAATCTGTATTTTCTGCAGGTCATCTTGCCATAATAAACTTAACACATCTCAACAGAAAATAGTATCAAACATGACGTAGTGTTCTTCAAAGATAGATTTGTATATAAACTGCTTTTCACACTTAAGGAATAATGAGATATTGAGTAGATATCTCTGTCTTCCACATTCAAAGGATTATAGGATGTTAATAATTATCCTTGTTCATAAAACTCCTTGTGCTCTTAAGATATTTAATCTACCAGATTAGATTCTTATACCAACTGCTACCAGACTTACCAACCACTTACCTAAGTTGGACCATTTCCTATTAACAATTCACTTTGAAGTCCTATCTATTTGTCTTTCATTCTTCTCAGAACAAATTCAGTCTCTGTCTTCTCTCACCTTAAATGTTAGTTGGCTGCTGCCTTGAAGATAATGTTATAGTGGGGAAGAAAGTAGGGCAGACATTGCCATGTGGTTAAGAAGTTTGTTTGGAGCTACAGGGTTCCATGTTTGATCTCACAAGTGCCTTGCATTGATTGCTACTTTGGGAGTGAAATTTGGCAAATAGAAACTATACAGAAGCCTCTCATGTATACATACACTCTCATACATGCATACACACACACTATTATTCACATGCAAACATGCATGTATGTATGCATCAACCAATTGAGATAACCACAAACTACAAGACCTGTCTTGATGGGCCCCGCCCCTTGCCTCTTTGTTAGTGACTGGCTTAATTTCTGCAAGGCCAAACACTTGAATCCCCAATAAAACAATAAAACGTGTGTAAATACATACATACAAGAAAAAGGTTGACAGTTGCTTTGAAGTAACTGTCAACCTTTTCCTTATGGAAATAAAATGAATGTTACTCTACTGAAAAGCTTTTGAGTGATCCACAAGTCTAATGTTTATTTAAATTTTTAACTACTCATGAAAACAAGCATCTCTCTCTCTCTCTCTCTCTCTCTCTCTCTCTCTCTCTCTCTCTCTCTCTCTCTCTCTCTCTCTCTCTCTCTCTCTATCTCTCTCTCTCTCTCATAAATAGAGTATCACCATTTTTATGTTCACTACTCTATGCTGATATGAGTTAAAAGGAACATGCTGAGACAATGTTTTATGACCAGATCCCTAACCTTTGTGTGTGTGTGTATTCATGTGCTGAGCAAAGGTACCTTGTTGAGTTATGTTCCTTTATGGTAAAAGTGTGTTCTGCATGCAGATCAATAGAGATCAAAAGAATAACTGTCAGATTACTATTTTGTAGGTTCAATAAAAATTTATTAAAATTTCTGGAGATGGTGCTCCAGCATGGGCACAGTCCCAAAACTGAAACCAGTAAAAGAATAAAAAGGCAATCATTATTGTCTCTTGAAGTTTAAAGCTTCAGCCCTCTTCACTCTTTCGCTATAGCAATAAACAAATGCAAACACACCAGTGTAAGCTATCTAGTTTACTCAAACATAGCAATAGTCTTCGTCATAGCAAACAATAGATGTGTGGGTAGTTACATGTAACTGTAAGCCTTCTAGTACTTCCAAGCAGGGTCTCAAGTACTGCAATGCCCACATATCTCAGTCCTCTGTCATATCTTTCGTAAAGCAACTTACACATATACTAAATGACCTACACTAGTATAGGTCATTTAGTATTTCCCAAACATACATCCACCAATATTCTCCGCCGCTCATTATTTCTGGGAAGGTCATGGGGAGGGGTGGTGTTAGAGTCCTCAGGTACCTCCTCCATAGAGTCCTACCAGAAGCAGCTCTCATTACACTTCTCTGTCGGACTCTCAAGTGTGACCAACTGAGACTCTGGACAATGTCCAACCACCTTGGATTGTAGGATTCCAGTCAGTTGGCTCAGCTTGAAGAATCTGTTCTGCTATCCTTTCCTGTAATGTGTCCATAGTACCAGAATTATGACCTCTCAATGTAGAAAAGGAGCAGCTCAACCTGGGGAGACTCCCCCATCTCCGAGCTATACACTCATTAAATTCCAGAGTTTTACTTCTCTTTTACTCTTTTACTTGTTTCAGTCATTTGACTGCAGCCATGCTGGAGCACCACCTTTAGTCGAACAAATCAACCCCAGGACTTATTCTTTGGAAGCCTAGTACTTATTCTATCAGTCACTTTTGCTGAACCGCTAAGTTACGGGGATGTAAACACACCACCATCGGCTGTCAAGTGATGCTGAGGGGACAAACACAGACACACAAACATACATATATATATACATATATACGATGGGCTTCATTCAGTTTCCGTCTACCAAATCCACTCACAAGGCTTTGGTCGGCCCGAGGCTATAGTAGGAGACACTTGCCCAAGGTGCCACACAGTGGGAATGAACCTGGAGCCATGTGGTTAGTAAGCAAGCTACTTACCACACAGCCACTCCTGCGCCTAGTAAATTTTATTCACTCCTGTGCCTTCAGTAAATTTTATTTATTCATCACAAATAGAAAACATCACCTACAACCCCATCGTAATTCTTAGGGTAGTAGATTGATGATAGTAGAGTAGTTACGGGGTCAAACAATGTGCCTTGCAGTATTTGTTTCCATTTCTGAGTTTCAAATTAAGGTCAGTTTTTGCCCCTTTCATCCCTCTGGGAAGGGTCGATAGAATTAAAGAACCAGTCGACTGAAGCACTGGTGGGGGTGGGGGGTCAGTGATATTTACTAACCTCGCAAAATTGCTGGAACTGTGCCTAAGTCAGAAATGAAATCATCATCATTGTTCTCATCATCTTCTTACACCATCTCTTCATCATTGTCATCATCATCATCATCGTCATCATCATACACATCCTCCACTTCATAATAGTTTGTCGTTGTCATCATCATCATTGTCGTCATCATCATCATCAGCTGTCAAAAATGCTTATGCCACTACTTGTAGCAGCTAATCTGTTAAAACATCTTTTTAGGAAGCTGTCAAATGCATAAAATAAAAAATAAAAAAAATTTTAATTCCTTTCAATAATTTTCTTTTCTTTTTCCTTTCTTTTAATGTAAGCAATAAGTTTCAGACTATACCATTGTTCCTGTTGTTGTTGTTGCTCATGTTTTTCTCCACTCTCTTAAGTTTCATAGTTAAATTCAAGTAGCTTAGTTTTTTGGGGCTTTTTTTTTAATACTTCACATCAACAAACCGACAACAAAAAAAAAACAGCACTTATTTATTTTATTGTTATTATTATTATTATTATTTTTCTTTTTCTGTGACTTTACAAATTTTATTTTTCCAGTTTTATAATTTTGGGAACAATGTTTTTTTCTCTCTTTTCGCTTCCCTCCACTTCCTCTTTTAGTTTAAATGACTTATCAATATTATTCAACATTTTTAGCTTCATCAAAGTTACATGCATGATGGGTCAATTATTGATCTGTTGTAGTGTTCTAAGGAATATACACGGCATCTGTATACAGTTATGCAGATGTATACATCACTCCAACCTTCTTTCACCTTTCTCTCCCCCTCTCGTTCTCTGTTTCTCACACAAACTATAGCCAAAGGAAAAAGAATATTATTTGGTTCAAATCAGAATCTTCCACTGCATTTTCCTTTATTTTTGTTTTCCCGTAGAATAACAGAATATATTTTCTAGAGTTGAAATTAGAAAAATGTTTGCATGTTTTTGAAAAAGTTTCTTCTTCTTCTTCTCCTCCTCCTCCCTTCTCGTTCTTCTCCCTTTTCGTCTCTCTTTCCTTCTTCACCTTCCCCTTCTGCCTACCTATTCCTCCTCCTCCTCCTCGTCCTTTGCCTACCTCTTCCTCCTCTGCTTGTCTCCTCCCCCATCATTATCATCACCACTCAACCAATTTGATATTGTTTCAATTCAATCTCCAACATCAAGTACGAAACCCCGAAGATCAGAGTTATTGGACTGCTGCCTGTTTGTTTTGTTTTGTTTCAATACAAAACTCACTTCCTCGCCGCTCAGGGGTATCAATGAATAAATAACAGTAATTTTAAAATGCATGAAGCTGTAAATTAAAATTGAATTCAATAATTGTCCTATTGCTTCTTCTTCTTCTATCTTTTCATCTCTTATATATATTGACAATCTCCAGTTTCTTTTTTTCTTCTCATATTACTTGTGATAAAATGCTTCTTCATAAATTAGAAATTTGTCATATTGTAATATCTTATATATGTATCACAACATTTCAACATTTTTTTACCCTTCTCTCTCTCTCTCTGTTGTTCTTCTCTGTTTCTCAAACAACGTATAAATAAATAAGAGGGGAAATTATTTGGTTCAAATCATAATCTTCAGTTATATTTTCATTTTTTACATGGAAAAGGAAATAGACTGCGGCCATGCTGGGGCACCGCCTCAAAGGGTTTTAGTTGGACATATCAATCTCAATATTCATGTTTTTTTTTTTACTTTTCTTTATTTAATCTCATACTCAGCATTTTTATCCGTTGTTCTCCTGATTCTACCATCCAAATAATGATAGTAGTAGTAGTAGTAGTAGTAGTAGTAGTAGTAGTAGTAGTAGTAGTAGTAATAATAATAATAATAATACATTCTACTATAGGCACAAGGCCTGAAATTTGTAGGGCGGCAATTACCATCGGCCTCAAAAGGAGGAAATGCAAAGTCGATCTCAGCAGAATTTGAATAATAATAATGATGATAATGATAATAATAATAATAGTGATGGTTTCAAATTTTGGCACAAGACCAGCAATTTCAGGGTAAGGGGTAAGTCAATTACATAGACCCCAATTTTCAGCTTGTACTTATTTTATCAACAATGAAAGGATGACAGGTAAAGTCACCCTTTGCACAATAATAATAATAATAATGGTTTCAAATTTTGATACTGGTGTCCAACTGGTACTTATTTTATCGACCCTAAAAAGATGAAAGGTAAAATCAACTTTGACAGAATTTGAACTCAGAACGTAAAGACAGATAAAATGCTGCTGAGCATTTTTTGCCTGGCATACTAATGATTCACCACCTTAATAATAATAATAATAATAATAATAATAATTCTTTCTTCTATAGGCACAAGGCCTGAAATTTGGGGGAAGGGAATAGTCAGTTTCATTGACCCCAGTGTTTCACTGGTTCTTAATTTATCAACCACTAAAGGATGAAAGACAAAGTCGACCTTGGCAGAATTTGAACTCGGAACGTAGTGACTGGTGGAATACCTCTAAGCATTTCATCCAGTGTGCTAATGACTCTGCCAGCTCACTGCCTTAATAATAATAATAAGAAGAATAAGAATAAGAATAAGAAGAAGAAGAAGAAGAAGAAGGCTACACCGGGGAAGTTTAACAGACTACACCGGGGAAGTTTAACATGTGAGAACGATAAATCACTGCTCCGAAACTTATCCAAAAACATCGGAAATAAAGACATCGCATTGAGCCCAAAAATAGCTGACAAGGGACTGGATTATATCCGAGTAAGTAATACTCATTGAAATTTATTTCTATCTTTCCAAATATAATGATGTATTTTAACTTGATACCTCCACTACCCGCACAGCGAT
>NC_069004.1:27811778-27821010 GCF_001194135.2 Octopus bimaculoides
AAATGGAAAAACTTTCAAAATACAAAGACCTGGAAATAGAGATAACTCGAATGTGGAGTCTAAAAACAGAAACAATTCCTATCATAGTAGGTGCCTTAGGTATAATTAAAAAATACTCAGACAAATACATAACAAAAATACCAGGACTTACAAATATATGTAACATACAGAAAATTGCACTACTGGGTACTGCACACATTCTACGCAAAACACTTTCAATACAGTAAACATAAAAGCACCACAGCAAACCACAGCACATACCCAAGGCGCACAGAGCTGCGCTCGGTAGTGAAGTGAAAGCACGTTATAAAAATAAAACTACTGAACAATAATAATAATAATAGTTTCTAATTTAGGCATGAGAGCCAGCATTCCATGGATGCAGGTTAGTTGATACTAGTTGACTCTAGCAGGAATTGAACTCAGAGTGTATAGAGGTAGAATAGATATTACAAAGCATATTTTCTGATTCTGTATCAACTTATTTATACAGCCTATCTGGTATAATTAGGAAGTGTGTTTCAGTTGTTGTTGTTGTTATTTTGCATCATATGGGCTCTGATTAATTATTATTAGGGTTTTGGCTCAAAAGCATTCCAGCTATGATTAACCTGTTTTTTTTTTTCTTCTTTTCATAGCTTTATCATATTGAGGGCTTCATTATTTAGTGTGTCCACCTATTTTTAAGACTGTAGGACGTGTTTTGAGGGTGATTTGGTTGCTATGTTTAGCAGGCTGAACAACTACCTTGAGCCCCACTCCCACCTCACATTTGAAATATGCATATTTGCATTGATATTTATAATTTGTTTGTGTATGTATGTATGTGTGTGTGTGTGTGTATGTGTGTGTGTGTGTGTGTGTGCATGCACACACACACACACACACACACATATATATATATATATAAATATATATATATACATACATGCTACTACTACTACTTTCTTTTTCTATTATTCAACTAAGTTTTGTGTTGCATTTGTTTTCATGTTGCTCTCACTTTTGTCCCTACACAAAAGACATGTTGGTCATGGTTGGAATGCTTTGTTGATCATAGGTATGTATAATGATGCCTTTGTTATGCACAAGGCCAATTTTCTATTTTATTTATTTTTTTTTTTATAAATAGAAAGAAAATAAAATAGATTGATCTCATTTTTGCCTGTTTTATTATCCCCGAAAGGGATGAAACGTGAATTCGACTTCAGTATAAACTCAGTTTTTGGATTGATGAAGCAGCGAACACTATGTAGCAAAAACACCTACCATGAATCGCTGCCAAATTTAAATCCATCTTCCGCGTACATATGATCTAATAACCAACGAAACATTGCGGATGTTCTAACATGTTGGTTCTGGTTCCTCACCATCTTTCCATAATAGTATTTGTCAATAAAGGAAAGAAACAAAAATATCATTAAAAGCGCACCAAAAACCAAAATAAATAAATGAAAAGAGACAGCAGAGCGGGTTTGAAATAACAATGTATCCATTGCCAGTTGACTTGTTCGACGAGTGAATCCAAACATGTTCATATTAAGTATACAAGTGTTTAGATTCAGCTAGATTGAAATCCCAAACCGTAAGAGTAATATGGCGGCGCGGTAGCAATTGAAAAATCTTTGCGTGATGATGAATCTGTGTTAAATTATTGCCTCCAAGCAAATGCTGTGATGTTTATTAAACTACACAAGAATACAAAGAATGATGCTGATGATGAACATGCTATTACAGTGGTGTTATTGGTGGTGTTGTTGTTGTTGTTGTTGTTGGTGGTGGTGGTGATGGTGGCAGCAGCTTTCAGGTGGGTTGGTGGTTGGTAGGCATTATTGGGCCCTATGCAACACAAATGGAATATAATCTAGTCATTTTATGGAATTGCCAATTTCATTTGCTGGAGAAATTCCAGTGATAATCTCATCTTTTCTTTATATATGTTCTTGTTGATCTTCTTCTTCTTCTTCTTCTTCTTCTTCTTCTTCTCCTCCTCCTCCTCCTCCTCCTCCTCCTCCTTCTTCTCTTACTACTACTGCTACTACCACCGTAGCTGTGACATGTGGACTCTGTGATATGATGGTAGGTTTCTCAGTGAACTAAATCAGTAACCCAGTTTCAGTTTACACTCAGAACCCTTCACTTCATGTCACCAATACTCTAGGGGACAGGGAAACATATTTGGCAGAAATTCTCATCTCGTCCATAACAATTCCAGACGTTGTGCTCATGTAACAAATCGCTATTGTTTAGATTTGTTTCCTCATTTTTATTATCATTTTTATTGCAATATCTGTACTGAAATAATAATAATAATAATAATAATAATAATATTAATAATAATAATAATCCTTTTTACTAAAGGCACAAGGCCTGAAATTGTAGGGGAGGGGACTATTCAATTACATCGACCCCAGTGTTTCTAACAATAATAATAATGATAATAAACTAATAATATCATTAATACTTCTTTGTCTCCTCCTTCTCAAGACACTAGTAGTAGAAGTAGTTGTTTTGTGATGCTACCACTGCTACGACTGGTGTTGCTACTTCTACAAGTATGAACATCACTACCACTGTTGCCATCACCACCACCACCAGCACCACCACCACCACTATAACCTCCCTGGTGTTGTGGCTCTATCATAAAAATACATCCAGTACACTCTGTGAAGTGGTTGATATTTGCAGAGTCATCCAATCCTAGAAAGCATGTCAAATGATACTCTCTTTTACTTGTTTCAGTCATTTGACTGCGGCCATGCTGGAGCACCGCCTTTAGTCGAGCAAATCAACCCCAGAACTTATTCTTTGTAAGCCTAGTACTTATTGTATCGGTCTCTTTTGCCAAACCACTAAGTGACGGGGATGTAAACACACCAGCATCGGTTGTTGAGCGATGTTGGAGGGGGGGGGGCAAACACAGACACACACACATACATATACATATACATATATACGACAGGCTTCTTTCAGTTTCCGTCTACCAAATCCACTCACAAGGCTTTGGTCGCCCGAGGCTATAGTAGAAGACACTTGCCCAAAGTGCCACGCAGTGGGACTGAACCCGGAACCATGTGGTTAGTAAACAAGCTACTTACCACACAGCCACGCTGCAATAGGATCCTCTGCCTCCTCTAAAAGAGCAATAACTCTAAACAAAGAGCTGAATCAGGCCATGGCAATCTGTCTGACCAATGCCAGCATGGAAAAGCAAATGTAAAAATGATGGTGATAATAATTGTTTCTAATTTAGCCTCAAGGCCAGCAATTTTGTAAAATCAGGTTTAGTTGATGACATCAACCCAGGTACTTGGTTGGTGCTTTATTTTATCAACCCTATAAGCATGTTCAGTAAAGTTGACCCTAACTGGATTTGACTGCAGAATGTAAAGGGCTGGAACAAATACTGCAAGGTATTTTTCTGATGCTCTAATGATTCTGCTAAGCCACTGCCCTAAATAATTATAATAATTTCAAGCTTTGGCACAAGGCCAGCAAATTTAAGGAGAGAGGTTAAGTGAATGATATTAACTCTAGTGATCAACTGGTACTTATTTATTGACACTGAAAGGATGGAAGACGAAGTGAACCTCAGCAGAATTTGAACTCAGAATATAAAAAGTCAGAAGAAATGCTGCAAAGCAATTTGTCCAACATGCTAGGCCATCAACTGAAATTTTGTGGAGGTCAAGTACATCAATCTCTGTACTCGACTGGTACTTATTTTATCATCCCAAAAGTCACCAGTCTGTTACAAGACACCAGCACTGAGATTAAAATGTTACAGGCTTTGATGAAAGGGTGTGTGGTATTTTATTTATGTCTTATCTTTTACTCGAGTCATTGGGTTGCAGCCATGCTGGGATACAACGTTGAAGGGATTAGGGATTATATTCTTAAACTGTTTCTCATGTTGTTTTGCATACTATAGTTCCCTTCAGTATTTATTCTTGTATGATGACAGGGAACTGAGACTCCTGGTGGTTTGCTGTGCTTGAAAAGACATGGTTGTTTTTGCATACAGGCTTTCCCTCTGCAAACCTCTCCACTTGAACATCCCTAATCTCTCATGGGCTCATAGGTGCTAGTGCCACGTAAAAAGCATCCATGCTGGTACAACATAAAGGCACCCAGTACACTCTGTAAAGTGGTTGGTGTTAGGAAGGGCATCCTGCTGTAGAAATCATACCAAAACCGAGAGGGAGCCTGAAGAGCCCTTCAGCTGGTCAGCTCTTGTCAAGCCATCCAACCTATGCCAGTATGGAAAACAGATACTAAATGATGACAACGATGATGGTGATGTATACAAGAAAATATTATGTAATCTGTTTGTCTAAAATATATTTATATGTGAGGTCCCAGTCAAGTTAGCATAATCAGTAGAGTAACAAACAAAATACCATGTGGTATTTAATTGTGTTTTTGTTTTTTGTTTTTTTCTTCTTTAAACACATTTTGATTCTAAATTCTACCGAAGTCAATTTCACCTTTCAACCTTCCTGGAGTTGATTAAATCAACTAACACCCTCCCTCCAGATTTCTGGCCTTATGCCTATGTTGGAAACAATTATTGTTATTGTTATTATTATTATTATTATTATTATTATTATTATTATTATATAAAAATAAATAAATAAATAATCTCCCCTCCCCCCTCCCTTTACCATCACTACATCGTCATCATCATCATCATTATCATTATCATTATTTTTTCATTTGTCTGTGAAACCTGCTAGTTAGTAAATCTTGGTACAATGGTTAATGGTTATTACTGTTTTATGATTGTGAAACGGATGTTTAAATTAGTAATTAAGGCTAATTAATGGTCTTTCTTCTTTAGTTATATTGGTATGAGTGAAGAAGTTGTTGTTGTTGTTGTTGTTTTCAGTTGTCTCTTTTCTTCTTCCTCGCTCTGTATCTCTCTTCACCTGCTTCCTCTCTTTGTGGCTCTCTCTCTATCTATCTTCTATCTTTCCATTTTCTCCCTGTCTCCCCATGTATGTATGTATGTGTATATATATATATATATACACACACATATTTATATATATATATATATACACACACACACATATATATATAATGTGTGTGTGTGTATATATATGTATATATGTATTTATGTATATATATATATATATATATATGTGTGTGTGTGTGTGTATACATGTGTGTATATGTGTATATGTATTTATGTATATACACATCTATATGTATATATATATATGTCTATGTACATATATATATATATGTCTATGTATGTATACATATGTATATATGTCTATATATGTATATATATGA
The DNA here is from genome assembly GCF_001194135.2 of Octopus bimaculoides. Classification (NCBI taxonomy): domain Eukaryota; kingdom Metazoa; phylum Mollusca; class Cephalopoda; order Octopoda; family Octopodidae; genus Octopus; species Octopus bimaculoides. Next base: position 27,817,077 of record NC_069004.1, read on the forward strand.
TTGTATGATTACGTCTGTCTTTCTCAATAATTCTCCATTTATAATTTTGTTTCTGTTTTGGTTTTCCTTCGCTGTATTTAGTAATCTCTCCCTCCTCCCTCCCCCTCACTATTTATTATCTATATTTCTCTCTCATGTGGTTTTATGGCTTTATTATATTGTCCCACTAACTCTCTCTAATTTTTTCTTTGTTTTGCTTGCTCTATAAATTTCTGCATCAAACTCGCCTTTCTTAATCTCAGTCAATCTTTATTGTTGTTCTTCTTCTTCTTCTTCTTTCCCCCCCCCCGACTCAGACTCTGTCTCCCTTCTTTTCCCCATGCCATCCCCCTCTCTCTCTCTCACACACACACTCTCTCTCTCACACACACACTCTCTCTCTCTCTCTCTCTGTCTCTCTCTCTCTCTCTTTCAGTATCTTTATATTTCTGTATTGATCCAGCACTCTCTTGCTATCTCTCTCTCTCTCTCACCTATCTGTTTGCTCCACATAAACAATCATTGTTTCATAAAGACGAGGCTAATGTGGGTGGGTGGCAGCGGGGCAGGAAAGTGGGGGGGGGGAGAAATGCAGCTTTTGACCTTGACCTCGTAGTGTTTCTGATGCCAACTTAATGATGTAGGACTAATTGTTTTGAGCCTATCATCACAAGCAAGAGCACTTTTATCTAACTTATCCTCTTTCTTCTGTACTTTTCTTCAGACCCATAATTTGTCAATGTCATAACCCCCATCTCACTGTAGCCAGCACCTGAGTGTGTGTTGGCGGTGGTAGTGGTAAACCTGATTGAGAAAGACAAATTGAGCAGGAAACACACACACATACATGCACGCTCACTTTTTCTTTCTCTGTCTTCCTTTTGCACACACATAGGATGTATTAATAAAGTGGACGCTATCATACTTCCGTGTTTTAAGCTGAGAAATTTTAATTAATTAAAGTTATGTCGTTAGCGATGAGAAAGAATTTATTAACTTAATGACTGATTCTGGTTAACAAAGGGAGCAGAAATAAATCCACAATTTGAATTAATTAAACACGGAATAAAATAGAAGGGACATGAGTCTGATCTTTTGCAGTATGGTGACAAGTCCAAACATATTTCAGTCTTATTAAATCTCATCAGCAAAGTAAAGTTTAAGTGTAATTGGTTCTTAAACTGAACAGATATAGGCATTTTTCTTTTTTCTTTTTTTTTTTGTACCTGTTTTGGTCATGCGACTGTGGCCATTTTGGGGCACCACATGAAAGGTTTTTATTGAATAAAGCAACCCAGGTCCTTCATAAGTACAGTGCTTATTTTGTTAAGTCTTGTTCAACTGCTGAGTTACAGGGACATAAACTGACTGACACAGGCTGTCACACGGTGGTGATGGTGGTGGGGAAAACACACACACGCACACACATGTGTACAATAGGCTGTTTCCGTCTACCATTTTTGCTCACAAAGCATTGGTCAGCCTGAGGCTACAGCCCAAAGTGCTGTGCCGTAGGACTGAATATGAAACCTTGATCACACAGCCTTGCCTGTAGATCTGTAGATTTTTCATAAGAGAATACAGAGTGGCGTGATAAAAGAATGATTGGGGAAAATCACTTGGAGATGCTTGTTGCACGTTGGGAAGTGTATGTAAAAATATAGTGAATTATAGTAAAACATTGGTCTGGTGGAACCTGTAAACAACAGCACCATTGTTCATGAAATGTTTATACAAAAAAGTAATATATATATATATATATATATATATATATATATATATATATATATATATATATATATATATATATATATGTATATGTATGTATGTATGTATGTATGTATGTATGTATGTATGTATATATATATATATACATATATATAAAAGTCCCTCTGTGTTTTTGATGAGCCACATTGAAGTTTAGCCACAAAGTTATTGGTACAAACCAAAATCTTGCAAACAAACTAATGCCCTGAAGAACTTGGCATCTGTTTTGCCTAATCTTCATGTTTGTGAAGAGGCTTTCTTTCTTCTTTCCTTTTTTTCCTTTTCTTACTTTCCTTCTTTCTCTTTTCTTTCCTTTTTCCTTCTTTTCTTCCTTCTTTCTTTCATTCTTTCTTTCTTTCTCTCTTTTCCGTCCCTCTTGCTCTCTCATAATTTTTCCTTCCTCCTCCTCCTTTCTTTCCCTCCCTCCTTTTCTTTCCTTTCTTATTCTTTTACCTTCCTCACCTCCTCATCGTCCTCCTCCCACTACTACTACTACTACTACTACTACTACTACTACTACTACTTTTCTTTCTTTTTCTTCTTCTCCAGTGCAGTCGACCTTCCCTTGTTGCAAGAACCATATATCTCATATAGGTTAAGATCAGAGTTGCTTTAGACCTTCAAAGCACAGTTCACAATAAAAGTAGGCCATTCTGTGCTGCGAAAGTCATCTCCTGCTTTGCAGAAGTTGACTTTAGCACAAATTCAATTATTACATCTTTCAATATCACACCACACCAGTGCCAGTTCTTCTCTTAGTTATTCTCTACATAACATTTAGTCGAACAAGATTTGCTGTGTCACTTAGAACGACGAACAACTAACTGAACCATTCTTCTTCTCAAAGATTATCTAATTCTGTTTGCTGTAGACATTGGCAATACCAAACTCATTACTCATTCAAACCTCTCTATTTTGTTTCTTCATCTGAATGTAAAGTATGATATTATGCTAACCTCTGTTATTCCTCTCTGCACTCCATCACTATCCGCAAGACACGTACGAGGAAATATATTGCATTGCTATTGTTCATTCTAAAATTTTTCCGAAGAAAGACACCATTCCAATCCAAGTAATATTGCAAGACATTCAGATTATTCCGTTGATAAATATATTTCTGTATTTGCTGACAGAAGCAGACTGATCATTGCCATTGTTGGTGGTGGTAGCAGCATCTGTGTAATTGGTGAAATAATAATAATAATAATAATAATAATCCTTTCTACTATATGCACAAGGCCTGAAATTTGGTGGGAGCAGGCCAGTCGATTAGATTGACCTCAGTATGCAACTGGTACTTAATTTAGCAATCCCGAAAGGATGAAAGGCAAAATCGACCTTGGTGAAATAATAATAATGATGATGATGATAATAATAATGGTTTCAAATTTTGGCACAATGCCAGCAGTTTTGGGGGAAGGGAAATCAATTACATTGACCCCAGTAATCAGCCAGTACTTATTTCATCAACCCTGAAAGGACGACAGGTAAAGTCAACGCTGGCTGTATTTGGTTTCTGATTTAAGCACACAACCAACTATTTTGAGGGGCATGTGGTTAGTCGATGCCATCAGACTCGGTGCTCTCGTTCATAGTTTACGTTTAGCTTTTTGAAATTTTGAATTTTTAATCACCTTTTGTTTTGAACTTGAGAAAGACAGACGTGCTGTCGAAATATTATTACTATCATTATTATTAGAAAGGATTATTATTACTATGACTTTCATTCATGCTTTTGCCCTGGAAGATGTTATACTGACACCATAGTTATCTTATTGTTGTTATTATTATTATTGTTTGTTTGTTTATTTATTACTTTTACTAAAGTGTATTGTCAGCATTGTTTCTAAAGACATTCTCTGAAATCCACCAATGATTGTGGTTATTGTGTATTAAAACTGTTCACTATTTTTGCTAATTGAAGTTCACATTTCATTCACAGCCTCCACCAATAAACAGTCTGTCTTATTTTCTCTCAATAACCTTTACTCCAATCTGAATATCTTTTGCATATGATAAATGCTGCATATTTATTTATTTATCCTCTTTGTGTGTCTGTGTGTGTTTGTTCTCTCTTTATTTTATTTTATGTCTCTGAATGACAGACAGAATGTTCAGCTGAGAAGATAAAAATATTAAAAAAAAAAAAAATTGGTAAAATGTATTGGAAAAGTTTTTCTGTTTTTTT
>NC_069004.1:27821329-27838107 GCF_001194135.2 Octopus bimaculoides
CCTGCCCTTACTTAAACTTGCAACAATTGAGATTCCGAAATTCTTTGATAGCATTTAGTTGTGATTTGGCTATTCTTCAACACCTGTCACTATTGAATTCTTCCCATCATAAATATATTTATTTATTCCACTTTCCATTGTTCTACTGGTTTCACTCATTGGAATGTGGCCATGCTGGGGCACTAGCTCCCATGTTTTGTTTGCAGGAGCTTCATTGCTTATCAATAAAGCAAAGCAGTTAAGGAAACAATAAACACATGTAGAAGATTCTAGCGCCATTGTTAAGTATTTATTGAAGCAAACTTGGCAAATGACAGCCGAGGTGTTATGGTGTTGAATAACATGACTGACTAACTAGGTGTTGAGCTTATAAAAGACCTACATTTTAGAAATACCTTAGATTCATCATCATCATCATCAACATCACCAGTTTAACGTCCACTTTTCCATATTCGCATGGGTCAGACAGAATTTTGTTGAGGTCAATTTTATGTGGCCTGGTGCTTTTCCTGTCACCAACCCTCACCTGTTTCCAGATAAAGTAATATCTCCCCATAACCAGATATATTTTCATGAAAGATTGGAAACAAAGGAAACTGGTTGCCTAACAGTGACACTTGTTCACAACTATTACATGCTGCCAAGGCATGTAGACAGTAACAAACATCCCAAATCTATATGTCTATCTATCTATTTATCTATCTATCTATCTATCTATCTATCTATCTATATATATATATATATATATATATATATATATATATATATATATATATATATATATATATACATACATACATACAGACAACATGCTTCTTTCGGTTTCTATCTGTGAAATCTACTCACAGGGCTTTGCTCGACCTGGGAGCTATAGTAAAAGATACTTTAGGCACAATGCCAGCAATTTTAGGGAGAGAGGTTAATTAATTGTATCAATTTCAGTAATTTATTGGTATGTTATTTGATTGACCTCAAAAGAGTGAAAGGCAAAGATAACCTCTGTGTAATTTGAACTCACAACATAAAGAATTGGAAGAAATGCTGCTAAGCATTTTGTATGGTGTGCTAATGCTTCTGCTGCTATCAATAAAATCTAGTTTGCTTTCCTGGAATGCATTGCACCAATCTAAACAACAGCATATTTTGTCTACAACTCTTGTATTAGTTTTTTTGTTGTTATTGCTGCTGTTGAGAATGAGACAAGAATGCAGGTAGAGCTGCCCACAGGATGGTTTAACACTACATGGGCAGAAGAAACACAAGGGTTGTGGCCTGAGACATTAGTACCAACATAGACCCTTTGACTTATTGTCACTTTCTTTCCTTTAATGATACCAGCAGGTAGTGACAACATCAGGACCTATTGCCCATATAAAGCAATGTTAAAAAGAAAGGTGGATGGAGGCGGATGACCAGCAAAGTTCACTGTCATCAGTTCACCACAGGGAAAGTTCACCGTCATTAATTCACTGCAGTCATTAATTCACTGTTTTTTCAATAAAATAATTTCTAACTATTCATGGTGAGATACTATGGATATATTTTCTTGGTAAACTTTCCTCATATTGAACTTTTCTTGTGGTGAACTCACCTGTAATTAGTGGCTGCTGCAGCTTCAATGAGAGTATGAACTGAAGGTTCGTGAATAGGCAGGGTGAAAGTATACGGAAATTGCCTCATTCTCAGTGTCTCTGACTGAACCCCAAAATCATGTTGTTGGGAAGCAAATTTATCACACAGCCATGCTTGCACTTATGGAAGGTGTAAACTAAATGTAAAAGATTTGGGGTTTTGTTGATGGTGTCAAGGATTAAGAATAAACAATGGCCACATTACTTAGGAGGTACTCTTCCCAAAAATATGGTTTCACTTCAATCTCACTGCTGTATTTTGAGAGAATGACTTTTACATAGCTTTAAGATGCCTCAAATCTTCTCCCTTGAAGTTTTATAGAAGGAAACTGTGTGGAATCCTACTGGATGGCCTGATCTTGTGTGATAGACTTGATCTGCCACTCTGTTTAACACCACCACCTGGTCCTTAAGTGCCTTTCAACTTTTCAAACTCCTTTCTGTTGTAAATATGGGTGTATGCATGTGTCCAATCCATGCCAGCATGGAAATTAGTTGTTAAATGAGGATGAGAAAGAGAGAGAGAGAGAGAGAGAGAGACACACACACATGGCCATAATTGAATCTTCAGTTTTTTCGGTTCAAAATGCAGATTGTCTGCTAGAGCAAAGCCTTGCTATTGGCAACAAAAGTGAATATATTGACTGTCATCAATTTTGCGCAACTTCATACATTCTTCGTAGGTTTTGTAGAGGTAGATCTTCTATGGTCAAGTGCCAAACCTATCTTCTATCACCCTTCATCTGTTTCCAAACAAGGCAATAATTCCCGTGACCAGACATGTTTTCCATGGAAACCTGTTAACAATCAACATCTCTTGTATGACAGTGCTGCATGTTTACAACCATCATGTGATGTCAGGGTAGGGGTATAGATGCATGCGTGCATACATACATACGTATGTATGCAAACACATGCACACACACACAGGTGATGACGATGATGATGATGACAGTGCTCTTCTTTCCGATTTCTTCTACCTAATCCTCTCTCAAGGCTTTAGTCAGCCCTGGGCTATAAGTAGAAGACGCCTTAAATGCCAGTCAGACTGAGTTCAACATGACACAGTTGGGAAGCAAGTTTCCCAACAACACAGTTATGCCAGCATGACAAATATAAAATTTCCTATTGTAAAGAAGAAAATATAATTGCTATAATTGAACCTTTATAATTTACTGGTACTTCTTGTATTGACTTAGAAAGACAACAGACACCCTCGTCATAATTAGATTCAGAAAAGAAATATAATACCATAAACTATGAATTGTGGCTTTCTATCACGTAACATGAAGTCTATTTCAATAATAATGTATGTCTGTGACAGAGGTTTTGTTAGTTTACTTGTGTTATGTATTAAATAATGCAAAACTTATGTCACATTTTCTCTGCATCCTTTCCTATTAAAAATTTATACAATTATATTAAATATCGGACTGAAGAGGGTCTGGGTAAACAAATGTCTAGAAGGGGTCAAGACATTTCAAGATGATTATACAGCCAAAGAAACTAATTGATATTGTAATGACAATTCTATATAAACAGAAATACAAGTTAATTTATAAATAATGCAAGTAAAGAAGAGCGGACCTATAACAATTGAAAGTGTTTTGGTGTTGGAATTCTGAGAGATTTAGAAATAATTTTGTCTGTTGCTAATAGCAATATATAAGCATTAGGCTATTGTTTTTTTCTATATCTTTACTAACAAGTGTTTTAGAAATTTGCAGTAATTTAAAAACTTTTTTTTTTTTTTTTAATTATCGTCTGATAGAATAAAGCCCGTTTTTCACTTTCTTCTTTTACTTTCATTTTACTTGTTATCAAAAGGAAACCTGATATTAAAGAGATGTAAATATATTCCTGCATCTTATAGTGTCTTATTGCCAGCAGCGTTATTCTGAAATGTCTTGATATATTACTGATTTCTATTGCTGTCATGCTAGCTAGACAGTAACAGAAGTAAGTATTTGTCAAAACCGAATTTACTCGAAATTGATGTCATTAACCTAAAGAACAATCAGTCTATCATTATGGCGTAGTTTCATATTCAACAGATCTCTGATTCTCAAAATTCTATGTAGCTCAGTGCTTCTGTTCGCTGAATGATATCTTACAAGTGCTCCCATCCCCAAGTTTTACTCATCTTTTATCTCTATCTTTCACTCATGTCAGTCATGAGACTAATGTCATGCTGCGATGCTAACTTGAAGGGTTTTGGGCCACACTGTAAAGTGGTTGGTGTTTGGAAGGGCATCCAGCTGTAAAAACCTAGACAAAACAGACAGTGAAGTCAGGTACTGTTTACTGTCTAGCCAGCCCCTGTCGAACCATCCAACCCATGCCAGCATGGAAAACAAATGCTAAATGATGATGATGATGATGATATCTACCCCAGTGCTTATTTTTTTAAGTCTGGCACTTCTGTTGGTCTCCTTTGCTGAACTGCTACTTTATGGGGATGTAAACAAATGAACAAGGGATGGTAGGACAAACACAGAAAAACACACACGCACTTCCAGATATTTTTACACACAATGTGCTTCCACACAGTTTCTATCCACCAAATCCATCCACAAGTCATTGGGAAGCCTTGGGTTATTGTGAAAGGAAGACAGTTGCCCAAAACAACAGTTGCAAACTGAACTTCTAACCACATAGCCAAAAAAATAAAAAAAAGATTGTAAAACAGAAAAGCTGATTTTGCACATTCTATTTGTCATTCATGTTTCTGCTGTCTAATAACACACAAACACACAGAGTTATTTTCTTCTTGGAAATGTGTTTAAATTATGAATACTGGTGCATGATTGATTGTTTTATGCATGGAATAAGTAATACTCTTCTTCATTGAAATATAGGTATATATTTCAAGATGGAATTAAGTAAAAGAAGGTGTAGTAACGCTTTAATAGCAGACGACATATCCGGAAAGCTTATCCATGCATGCGCAGGGACTAGTTCCGGAAGGAACACAGGAAGAGTCTCATGCGCATGCCTAGTCATCAATATTCAAGCTTGGCGCCCTTATTCATTCTCTTTCTCGGCCGGCCGGCCATGAGCATGGACGTGTCAAGCAGTCTCTCCAACATTCCAACTCTGGAGACAGCTCTCTCCAACATTCCAACTCTGGAGACAGCTCTCTCCAACATTCCAACTCTGGAGACAGCTCTCTCCAACATTCCAACTCTGGAGCTAGACAAATAACCAACCAAAATCATTGACGGCGTCTCAGCAACCAAAGGGCGAAGTGCTGCCTATTTCCTCTGTACATAAACATTGTTGTGTTGATAGTTCAGAATCTGCGTTCCGTTGTTTCTTCAGAATTTAATGTACGGAAAGCGGTGTACACCTAATGGTGTATAACCACTTTCCTATAAAGGTAAAACAATATTGAAATAAAAGAAACATTTTCATAGATCAAAACACATATTAATTTTTAACTATTTTTATTTCAATATACAACATCATATACAATAAACTAAGCACAGGAATTTTTGACAATCAGTCTCCTGGGTATGCAATAATTTTAGTGAATTTTACATTTTATAATTCAGATGCCAGTAAGAGCCTCTTGGTTATAGTATATTGACTTGGACTAACGGAAATGTTTGATGGCCACCCTCCAACTCTACTGGGAGCAACATACAGCTGATTGCATGTTAACACATTAGTTGTATTGTAAACATTGTAACTTGTTAAAATTAAATGGGAGGGGGGGGGAATGGTGTGATTGTGTGGTAAGAAGCTTCTTTCCCAACCACATGGTTCCAGGTTCAGTCCCATTGCATGACACCTTGGGCAAGTGTCTTCTACTAGAGCCTCAGGCTGACCAAAACCTTGGAAGTGGATTTGGTAGACAGAAACACAAAGAAGTTTTCGTGTGTATATAATATATATATATATATATATATATATATATATATATATATATATATATATATATATATATATTATAAGGTTTTTAAACTTTTAAATTTTCATATTCAAAAGAGACAGAGACTTCAAATTCGATATATCGATTTATTCACCACTCTATGTTAACATTTCTGTGCCAAACTTATCCAGTGACTAGTCCATTGGGTTTAGACATTTGGCACTTCTTCAGGAGTGGTTACCTTTCGAACAAAACACGAAATCAAATCCAAATCACTGGCGTGGCCAATGCCAGTACCACCTGATTGGCACGAGTGCCAGTGGAACGTTAAAAGCACCATTCGAGTGTGATCAGATTAATAATGTGATGGTTGGATAATGTTCATAGTCCCTGTTGGTCAAGCTTGGGAATCCATTCAGAAAACGTAATGACATTTGCTTTTGATAGGACCCTATGAAGGAAGTGCTTAAGGACTCCTGCTCCACAGCCCTCCCAGAAATAGTAGGCAGGGAAGATGAACAGTGTTTAACCAATTTATAGACTCCTCATTTCTAGATACTTCTCATGATACCTATTATTATTCCTGTGCCTAGATTACATCTGATGCCCTGTTTTTAGCCTACCCGCAATTCTAATGCATGTTTTACTTACTTGGAGTATGCAACATTGAGTTTCTCCTTATTTACTTCCTAAATATCAAAGAAGGTCTTTTCTAAGGAAACAGCAGGATTTAGGGCTCTGCAGAACTAACTCTTGAGTTTTGAACACCAAAACCTCCCTTACTGTTCAGACATCTTTTTTTTTTCTTTAACTGAAGCGTGTTAGATCAATCAACACCAGTAAAAAAATTTTTCTTCTTATGATTTTTTTGTTTTGTTTAACTCCTACACCTTGATGCTCTGGGCTTAAAAAATAAAAAGCAAAAAATGAAATTCTCTTCCTCCTTGTGGTCACTGTTGTCATTTATTTTATCTTTCTTGTAGCATTAACAATCTACAGTTTTTCTGTGTTGCGGTTTGTTTGCCAGGCAAGTTTAAACCTCTTACACACACACACACTCACACACACATACACATGTTCTAATCATCTTGAAAATTCTGTGAAGCATGCTTTTTCGCCAATACTTTAGTCTTTGCTGTGTTTATTTTTTGTAATGTGGGGAAAGGGGGAGAAAAAATTCAGCCATCAGGCACTGGGTATATTACAACAATGGTACGTTCACCTCATTCTTCTGGGTCACTTTTTCAGCAAACCTCGATGTACAAAATCTAAAAACCAAACCAAAAAAAAAAATTGTTTTTAATATCTGGTGAATGACATTTGTTGCCAAAAGACAAAACAAAAAAAACTAAACAAGAAAACAAGCAATGCATCTCTGGTTTTTGATTAAGAGTCAGCTGCTAATGACTAAAAAGTAATTATACTTTCAGAGAAAACAAAATGTAATATTTAACTCTCCGTTCATGAAATCAGTGTGTCTTTGTCATAGGTTGTGCTTCCTCTGTGTGTGTGTGCATAAGATTAAGGCAGGGCAAAGAGGATGTTTGCCTTATATCTCTTCAATATCTCTGAATATTTACAAAAATGCTGTTAATTTATTTATTTTTATTTTTCAAGGAAATATTCTCATTCACGTGTTTCTTTTCGTTGTGTTTTGTTTTAACAAAACGCAGCACATCTTGTCATGTCTTATGACAACTGTTGACACACATTCTTTTTCAAGAAAATAAATGAAAGTGTGTTTAAAGCAAGGGAAAAATTTAAAAATTAAAAATAAGAACATGCAGACTTACCAACAGTTGTTGTTGGAGGCGTTGTTGTTGGTGGTGGTGGTGGCATTAGTGGTAGTGGTCTAGTTGGTGTTTTTGGCAGTGTTGTTGTTGGAGTTGTTGATGGTGGAGGTGCTGGTGGTGGTGATGGAATGTTGTTCCATTTGGGTTAGTCCTAGTTAAGCAGAGAACAGGTTTTTGAGGCAACTGTGTGAAATGACCCTGTTTTTATGCGGCTGTTGTATCTTAGTATGACTCCAAAATGCATGTTTGTTATTTAAGAGAAAGAGAGAGAGAATTTCTTGGGACAGCATCACAACTACCTTGATCAAGTGCACTGTCATTGGCTGGGAGTAGTAACATGTTGATCACACTACCATTTCCATCTCCTGATAAACTTACTTGATAAGCACAAACGTGGCTGGTGTGGTTAAATAGCTCACTTTGCAACCAGGCGATTTTGGGTTCAGTCCCACTGTACATCACCTTGGGCAAGCGTCTTCAGGTGGACAAATGCTTTGGTTGAAGGAAACTGTAGAAGTCTGTTGTGTGTGTATATGTACGTGTGTGTGTGTGTATCATCCTCATCATTTAACATCTATTTTCCATGCTAGCATGGGTTGGAGGGTTTGACAGGAGCTGGCTAACTGGAAAGCTGCACCAGTTGTCTGTTTTGGCATGGTTTCTATGGCTGGTTACCCTTCCTAATGCTAACCACTTTAATGGGTATACTGGGTGCTTTTTACACACGTGTGTGTTTGACAACTAGTTTTGTGTACATCCCTGTAACTTGTTGGTTCAGCAAAGGTGTCAATAGATTAAGCACCAAACTTAAACAATAAATATGGGTAGGGGCAGAACTTATTTGTTCAACTAAACCCTTTAAGGCAGTGCTCCAGCATGACTGCAGTCCTATGACTAAAACAAGTAAAATATAACTGAAAACTCTCAACCCCATATTTATAGTAACCCTGTCAAATCTATCTTTCTAGTAAGGGTGGCATGGTGAGTTGGGGCTGGAGTTTCTTCAAGAAATGACCCACACCATGAAAATATCATTACTTTTATTATTGTTTTACTTTATGTTATTTAATAACTGCTACTTCGACATACGTACATGTGCATCTTAGATTTTTATTCCTAAGTTTAGTTGTCTTGCTATGACACTACTTGACTTGATCTTGTTTTCCATATTTTCTTAGAACACTGATTAAAGTTATGCAAATTTTAATTATTTTAAGCAAAAGTTAACAATGTTCTAACGTTGATGTATAATTTGTATGAAATTTTAATTTCACCAAAAGTTGCAATTTGGTCCAAAACGGAAAAAAAAAAAAAGAAATAGGTAAATAAATAAAATAATAATAAAAAAAAAGCAATTTTTCATTTTATGACAAGTGCATATCTGCATGAAGGAAATTAATTAAAAATTTGAAATTATTTAACAAACTCTATGCAAATATTCACCTCTGGGCTTTATTTCTTGCACTGTTTCGATTTATATACAGAGGATGATTCTGACTAAATTAAATGGAATAACATACATACAGTATATATATATATAAATACACACACAGACACACATGAAATAAAGATAACCTATTCTCTTGCTGGTGAGTATCTCCTCAAACAGCTCTGTCTAATGGGAAGTGTGTGATCACACACACACACCCACACATATAATGAACCATCAGGTTCATCCAATTCTGCTGGAGTGGCATGGGCCATCAGCTCTCTGTTATAGTGTGAATATAACTTATAACTTTATTAAAATAAATTACTTCTTGCATTAACTGTAGCATGTATGTGAGTGTATCTGCATGCGCATACTTCTACTTCATTAAAAAAAAATAGTCTTCACTTGCAAGTGTGTACCATGCTGACATCTGCAAGCCCTTTGCTCTCTATGGAGCATAGGCCATCAACTTTTCCTCTCCCCAGTAGGATTCCTGCTTTTTCAGTTCTTCCTCAGTATCACACATCATATATTTCCCTGATAGAAGGCCTTCCTCATCCATGACTGACCATGGGATTGCACCTAGAAAGTTATCCTCTGATTTGCAAGTCCAGGCAAGGTTGTTTATGGAAGACCAGCAGTCGCCCATGCATACCAGCCTCCCCGCTCCATGCCACCGATGTTATCCAAGGCAAAGGCAAAGGGGCCGATACAGCTTGGCACCAGTGACGTCGCAGCTCATTTCTACAGCTGAGTGAACTGGAGCAACGTGAAATAAAGCATCCTGCTTGAGAACACAACACGCAGCCCAGTCTGGGATTTGAACTCACAACCTCATGATCACAAGCTCGATGCTCTAACCACTGAGCTATGTGCCTTCAGTCATATATATATGTATGTATGTATGTATGTGTATATATGCATATATATATATATAGCTGTTTGTTTATGCATGTGTGTGAGCAAATGAATGCATGAGGATTATGAGATATAGTTGATCTTCTCTTGATTGCATTAATAACTATGTTGTTTATGAAAACAGCTACTACGAAGCCCCTGTATGTTGGCCTGGTCCCCAAATTGGCAGCTTGTTATTAAGCCAAAGTGAATTGAAGAAGAGAGTAATATAATAAAAAGTAACAAGCAGCTCGCGTGACTGTAAATTATAGTTAATCCAGTGTATTTTGCTCGTTATATATAAGACTATCGCAGCAATTAAAGAAACATAGCATCTTGGCAAACCAGTTTCATCTTCCTGTCGTATGTCCAAACATATTCATGATAAACTTGAGAAGGCACGCCAATATAAGCAATGTATGTGTGCGTATGTGTGTATATGTATGAATATGTATACATATTATGTAGCTGTATGTGTTTTCATGTATATATATATATATTTGTATGTATGGATTTATATGTGTGTTTATATATATACATGTGTATGGTATATGTTTGTGTATAGTGTGTGTATATATATATATATATATATATATATATATATATATAGTCCTTGGTATGACTTCAAATGGCTTCAAACAGCATCTAGTAGTGGGCTTCTGGTTTAGGAGTTCCAGTGTTTTTGAGGAGTGTGGAACCAATTAGCCACTGTTGTTCCCAGGTCTACTCAGCCCTGTAGCACTTATCAGAGACTCAGCTATAGGTTAGCTATCATATGTGTGATGACAATCCAACTGAGCGTAGGTCATAGAGATACCCTTGGTTGATGTCAGGGCATGCTGTAAATACTCCAGGAGTGAGGGATTCCACCAGCTGTTGTCACATCATCTTTCTGGGAGATGGTCACTCTGGTATAAAATCCTGCAGTTTCACATGATTACTGGTTATTTTGCTTTCGCCTGTTTCTAGGTGCTTCACAGAAACTCAGGGAGTGGTACTTGTATTGTACTAGCATTTATCACTATAATCCAATGAGGCATAGGTGTCTCTTTATGGTGACCTTATTCATTATTCCATCTACTGGAAGTCCTATGGTAATGGAAGAGTGGTGATGTGTACAGACCTGATCAGATGGAAACACTCAGTATGTTACAACTTTTGCCTGTCTCTTGTGCCCCCAAATCATGCAGATCTGCAACAGGACTGAATAGTCATCTTGAGAGGTCATGGATGGGGAGTCAAAAATGCCCATTGACAATGAAAAAGCACAAGGAGATGGCAATAATCTGTAAAGATGGAGCACCATGTATGTGTGTGTTCGGGAATAAGTAATATAAAAGAGAGAAGTGCCAAGACTGAGTGCCTAACGTGTGCATGTCTTGGATTTTGTACTGGGATCTAATAGATCATGTTTGCTGCTCTAATGTCTATCTGGTAAGAGAGAGAGAGAGAGACAACATGCTTGCCAAGGACAATCTTAGCTGGATGCAAATAGTTAATACCTCTTTGATTCTGCAGTTGATAACTACTCTACTAGGAAAGCACCACAAATGCTGAAGTTTGAACTCATTTCAAATGAGAAATAAATAAATAGAAAATGATGGTGTGTGTCTGTGTATTTGCATGTGCATGTGCATGTATTTGTACAGGTGCACATTTGTGTGTGTATGTATTTATACTTGTATGTGTATTTGTTTGTGTTTATGAATGTATGCCTATTAATTGTCTGTGTGTATGTATGCAAACATATATTTAAATTTGTGTTTGTATATGTACATGTGTATTAAATTAAATAAAGTGATAATTAGAAATCAGTGTATGTCTCTCTTTCCGTGTGTGTGTGTGTGTGTGTGTGTGTGTGTGTGTGTGTGTGTGTGTGTTCCTTTCAAGCTGGGGATTCACTTAGTTATTATTCTGAATTCCTCATGTTTGTGTATTTGTTCACTGAACTCCATGTATTTAGTACTAACCCTCATTTTAATGTCCAGTTTCCCACGTTACCACTTGGTTCAATGATGATGTTGCTACCATTTAACACACTACCCACATCTTGCAGTCTTCTTCCATCTTATTCCATGTCACTCGCACCTTCCCATCTGACCTCACCACAGCTTCCTAGATCTTCCCCCCCCCACACCTTCTTCTGTACTTTTCATTGTCAACATAGTTGTCTCTTTCATTGTCAAGCATGTTGTCTCTCTCATACCAGGTAGACATTAGAGCAGCAAGTTTTTCACACTTACCTTTTCCACTCATTACCCTGCTGACTTGGTCATCAGTAAATATATCAGAGTGTAAAATTCAAATCATTTGAGTGCTACTAAGTGTTTTCTATGTTGAGATTCTCTTGATCTCATCATATGTATATATATATATATATATAGATATAGATAATTTTAATTATATATAAAGGGCATTAACAGTGTATTAATGCCTCACGCTTCGAGGGACTAAATAAGTCAAAAACTACCAAAAATAAGCAACAGTTTTTTCTGTATTTGATTGAGAAACCAGTGGTCTACCATTGAGTTAAATGTTTTTAAGAGATAAATTTTGAAAGGTGCATTCCCTCGCTTTCGGTAAATATGTTGCTTATTTTTGGTAGTTTTTGACTTATTTAGTCTCTCGAAGCGTGAGGCATTAATACACTGTTAATGCCCTTTATATATAATTAATTATATTTATGAAGGAACGATGAATTTTTTCATTTCAAAATTTTTCGTTACTTTTTCATTATGAGGTTTTTTTCATGCTGACTTATAAAGAATTTATCCTATATTATATTATATAGATAGATAGATAGATAAATAGATAGATAGATGAGGTATACACATGTCTATGTGGTCAAGCTCACTTGGCAACCATGTGGTTTCAGGCTGAGTCCAACTGCACAGCACCTTCGGCAAGTGTCTTCTAGTACAACCTTGGGCTGACCAATGCTTTGTGAGTGAATTTGGTTGACGGAAACTGTGCAGAAACTCATTGTATGTGTGTGAGTGTGTCATTGATTGCCTTTGCTCCCCTGCACCCCAACAGTATTAGTTTATTTATGTCCCTGTGATTTAGCAGTTCAGCGAAAGCGGCAAATAAAATAAGTATCAAACTTAAAAATAAGTCCTGAGATTAATTTGTTTGACTACAACCCTACAAGGTTGTGACCCACCATGGCCCCAATTAAATGACTGAAACAAGGAAAAGAGAGAGAGAGAGTGTGTGTGTGTGTGTGTATTCACAAGCATGACTGTATGGGTAGAACTTCACATTGCAACTATGTGGTTTGGAGTTCAGTTGCATTGTGTGGTAACCTTAGGCAAGCATCTTCTTCTGTAGCCTTGGTCTGGCCAAGATCTTTTGAGTGACTTTGGTAGACAGAGACTCTACTTTATCATTTTCGAAACATTTAAGTTTAATAAATATAAGATTCTGTATGAAATATATATCTTGCTGACATGAAATCTACCCAGCTTTGCAGTTATATAATTTTAAATCTGACTTTGATGATTTTTATTTGTTGTAAAATTATTCCTGAAACCCTTTGTGACTTACTGTCAGCTGCAGAGACAATATGTCATTACAAGATTCAGAAAATGAGATTGTGGAAGCATTGAAACTTCAGATTAATGGGTTTAGGAATAATATTGTTGCAAACTAGGCACAAAGGACAAATACAGAAATTTGAAAGAATAAAAATTTAATGGTAAAAGATCAAACTTGAACCCAGTTGTGTCTATGATACATGTTTGAACAAAAAACCATTCCTATTTACACAAATATGGGTGTCTTGTTGTGTCGCCTGAAATATTGCTCATAACAAGAAATTTTAATAATAACAAGTTGATCATTCATTTCATGTCACTCTGCGATCATCTGACATGTGGCACATGATGTACCTGTAGAGGTAATGTCGATTTTGTGGAGGGAGTGATGTTATGTGAACACAAACATTTGATTACTATAAACAAATCATCTGTATGGTTGTTCAAGAAATTGGCCAAACCCTCATATATCATGTAATGACAGGAGAGTCCATGATACACACACACACACATACATGTGTGTGTGTGTATGTGTGTATTTCCCAACTATGTGGTCTTAGGTTCAGTCCCACCATGTAGCACCTTGGTCGAGTTTCTTCTACTACAGACCCTGGACAATCAAAGCCTTGTGATTGGATATGTCTGTGCATACCCCTGTCTTGACAATGTGATGGTTGTAAATTAGCATCATTGTCATCCAGTTGATGTCGTTCATTTCCAGTCTTCCATGAAAAACATATCTGGTCATTGAGGATTGACAACATGAAGGGCATCAGGCCATAGAAAATCTGCCTCAACAAGTAATTCTGTCTGATTCTTGCAAGCAAGGAAAAGTGGATGTTTGCTTCCCAACCATACAATTCTATGTTCAGTCCCACTGTGTGACACCTTTCCTGAGTTTCTTCCTCTATAGCCATTAGCCAACCAAAGCCTTCTGACGGGATGGCATACAGAAACGGGAAGAAACGCGTCACATATGTGTGTGTGTGTTTGTACATGTGTGTGTGTATATATGTGTGTGTGTATATGTATATACGAATATGTGTATGTTTTTGTGTATGTATGTATATATGTGTATGTTTCTGTGCGTATATGTGTATATATGTTTTTGCATTTGTGTATGTATGTATATGTGTATGTAATATGTATGTTTGTATGTATATATATATATATATATATGAGTATATATATGTATGTATATATATGTGTGTGTGTATATATGTATATGTGTGTGTATATATATATATATATGTGTGTGTGTGTGTGTATGTGCCAGATTTTATTTTTGAAAAGACAAGTACTATTTGTTCAACTATTTGTTCAACTAAGACCCATCAAGGCACCCCCCCCCCCAGCACGACCCCAGTCCAATGACTGAAACAAACAATATATATATATATATGTATATATATATACACATGTACAGATATGCAAACAGGAAAAATAGAACTGAAAATATGAGTATATGTATGTTTTTATTAATAGAAGCAACAGAGTGATTCAAGAACTGAGAATTTCGTGCATTGGCACTTACCAAAATATATACATACATATATACACCAACCCACATATATATATACATACATATATACACCCACCCACATATATATATATACATACACATATAGAGAGAGAGTGAGAGAGAGAGAGAGAGACTTGCATATATGCATGCATAGAAAGTACATTTTCCTTTTCTTTAACAAATAAATAATCCATTGTAGTATTCTTTATAAAAGACATTTTTTTTATTTTATATTTCTTCATTCTGCATATCTAACAACAGACTTCCCTTTTTCTCTTTCCCAATTTCATGATGAGCAGATTCAAAATACAAAAACGATTTTTTTCCTATTCAATAATATGCAATTGTCCAAGTTTTACAGAATTCATTAACGCCAGTAAGGAAAACGAAAGAATAATGTCACAATCTCATTTTTTCCTTTAATCCATGGATTCCTATGTATTATCTTTTGAAAGTACATCATTATTACTCTGTCTCCATTTGCAGAGTAAGCTGGGAAAATAGAAACCACTCCCATTTTACAACTTAATAAGTTGTTGTGACAACAGATCTAACGTTCTGAATATAATAATATGTAAATAGCAGTTTGCAGATATCAGCATGCGTGATGTAAGCACGCCATGTATTCACCTCTTCAACAAGACACCTGCTCCTTGTCTCTCTATCATAGTTTCTCATCCTTCCATTCTATACCCCACTCGGATGCGGAGTCTTATCTTACTTGTACTTGTTGCCCTCACATAAAAAAGCACCCAGTACACTCTGTTATGTGGTTGGTGCTAGGAAGAGCATCCAGCAGTAGAAACCATGCTAATGTAGACAGAAAATTTGATGCAGCCCTCTGGCTCATTTGTTCTTATTGAACCATGCATCCTATGCTAGCATGGAAAAGTAACATTAAATGATGATGATGAAGTTATAAACAAAACCTCAATCTCTTGTTTAATTCATTTGTGTAAAGTAGCTTTGGCTGAGGAGACACAATGAGGCTGAAACACTGGATGTCCCAAAGACTCCTTATGCTAATATATCGAGTGTGTTATGAACATGCATTTGTCTGAGAGCTGTTGTTTTCCAATGATGACACACCGATTAGCATATTGCAGTTCAAATCTGCTGGAATGTATTAACAATGAATGTTTTCGGTTTCACTGATGCTTGCAAGAGTACCATGGAACCTCTTAAAACCTTTAGCATTTAAGCCAACCATATTGTCACGCAAATTTTCTAGCAGTTCTGTTTCAGACTGGCCAGATCTGGCCTCTCACTCCTACCATACTGTATCATTCATAAAAATAAACAGTCACATCTTTGAAATCTTGAAGCTATGAGATAATGCATGATTAATTCAAAACACTATGAATAATAAATAAGCATCAAATTTAAGAGAGTAATCTTTATGCTAAAGGGTTAAAGACTTTGAAACAAAGTGTCACCAGCATCAGAAGAATAAGATTATCTTTTGGGGCAACTCAGAAAATTATTGGTTTACCAAGACTTCAGACTATGCTTGCCATTAATCTATTCCTGCTATATTGATATATCTAGTCCCTGTTTCTCTCAGATATACTCAAAGAAAAGGAATATTTTCAGTGTTATTTTATTTTCAGTAGCTGAACATCGTTTTATCCTTTCAACTATTATCAATGTCACTTTCCATTAGCTACATTTTATATTTTTATGTAACGCATAACTACTTCATGTAGAGTTTCAGAAAACATTTTATATTATATTAGGTAATATAATGTAATACACACACACATTTATGTGTATGTATTTTTATGTATATGTGTATGTATTCACATATATATATGTATATGTACACATGTACATACATACATACACACCAACACCCTTATGTATGTAGGGATATGTGTTATGTGTGTGTGCCTTGTGTATGTATATATATATATATATATATATATATATATATATGGTAAGTAGGTTATTAACGAACCACATGGTTCCAGGTTCAGTCCCACTGCATGGCACCTTGGGCAAGTGTCTTCTGTTATAGCCTCGGGCTGACCAAAGCCTTGTGAGTGGATTTGGTAGACAGAAACCGAAAGAAGCCCGTCGTATATATATATATA
>NC_069004.1:27838644-27842449 GCF_001194135.2 Octopus bimaculoides
TATATATATATATATATATATATATATATATATATATATATATATATTATATGTGTGTGTGTGTGTGTGTTTATTATATAAAAATATATTGTTCTCATGCATAACCATTGATATTTTCAATGTACTAAACTTGTGTGCAACTTTGAAACTAATACCACCTGTTCTTTTGCATCACAAACCGATTCTTCTGTTGTTGGTGCAATAATAATAATAGAGATGGATAAATCTTTTCATTTGTAGTCCATTATCTATTTTCTTCACTTCCATTTTAGAATCCCTACTGCTTTATGAATGTCATTCAACAAAATAGGTGTTCTTTATTAACCGAAATACACTTTTCTCTTCATATTATTTATCTCTTATCAGCTACAAAACTTTGCTTCAATTAACAACTGTTTAAGATTAAATTTTGTATTTTTCTTGTTCATTTCCTGATGTTTTTTTTATATTGTATTGCCTTTTTGTTTTGTTATATTTTTTGTTTTTTCCTTCACTTTTTTTCTGTTCCTTTTATTGTTGCTGCTGTTAAATAATTGAATAAAGACCTTATCTGATATAGATCTTTTGTTATTGTGTGTGTGTGTGTGTGTGTGTGTGTGTGTGTGTGTGTGTGTGCATGCATGTGTGTGTATGTATGTGTGTGTGTGTGTGATTTTTATCACTTACATCAAAACATAAAATTATTTTCCAACCCTATCTAGATAGAATCTTAGATTCATTCCATCAGATGAACTAAGTTAAAAATATAAGAAAGCAGCACCAGTAATATTAATAATGATGATGATGACGACAATAATGGTAATAATAGTCATAATACTAATAATAATAATAATAATAATGGTAATAATGAGCAAAAAGGAGAAGAAAACAAAATTCAACTTTGCTTACCTCTTACATCTAAAACAGCTCTTAATAATTCGTTTCTATTTTATTTCTTCAATTATTGAAAGTTAACTATTATTCTGTGCGTAAGTGTATGCCCACCGGTGTATGTGTGTGTGACACCATGTGTGTGTATGTGTGTGTCTTTGTGTGCATACAAAGTGCAGCCATATCAGTGAACTTATATGACCACTTCTTCCGAAATGGATTAACATCAAGATAATGTCATAGACTACAGTAATAGCTGCTGTGTCATATACGTTAGCATTGCAATAGAATTATGATGTGTCTGTTCTTTTATTTTGTTTTTGTTGTGTTAATATGATAAATGTTTAGCCTTCGTTCTGTGGGGTGGTGTGGGTTATAATTCTTTCATTTAACACCATAACCATCTCTCTTTCTCTCCCCCACCCCCAATAATAGGGGAACGAATTTGAAAATAAAATTGTTTATTACCACACATCTACATCTTCACATGCATGTTCACTCACCCACACATGCATAAACACACTCACACATACACATCAACATAAAGTATTAATATACATCCTTTCCTTTGTCCACAAACAATCTATATAATACTTTGTTGTATTTTCCTCTGCTAATTTTTTTATGAAAAGAATCATGGCTAAGTTGTGAAGCTGCTAATTTACACTTTTTAACTTAAAATGTCATGAGTTTAAAACCTGACCAAAATATTCTACTTGTTTATGTTCCCACTGGCCAGATCCAGCCTTTCATATCTACTCTACAATGTCATTTTAAAAATATACAATCTCATCATCGAAATTTCAAAGTTACAAGATAATACATGATTGATTCAAAACGATGTCAAAAGATAAGCTTTACGTTTGACTGAATGATAACAGTCAAAATGAATTGTTAAGTTCCTGGGGCTTTATGTTCAGCTGTGTGATTAAGAAGGTAGCTATGCAATCTTGTGGTTCTTGGTTTGCCTCTCACTGCAGTAGCTTGGGCAAGAAACTTCTAATTTAGCCTATGATTGCAATGTTTTGTGAGTAAAACTTTGTAGACAGAAGCAATGAAGAAGCATGTAATAGCATGGCCACAACCTTAGGGCTGAAACAGGCACAATAGTAAAAGAATATATATATATATATATATATATATCAGTACCGCCAGACTGGCCCTCATGCCAGTGGCACGTAAAAAGCACCCACTACACTCTCGGAGTGGTTGGCATTAGGAAAGGCATCCAGCTGTAGAAACTCTGCCAGATCAGATTGGAGTTTGGTGTAGCCATCTGGTTTGCCAGTCCCCAGTCAAATTGTCCAACCCATGCTAGCATGGAAAGCGGACGTTAAATGATGATGATTGAAGGATGTAAATATCAGCCAGGAAATGGTGTTGCTCTTCAAATGAAGACCCTTGTAGTATTTGTTCTGCATTAAGTTTCAGACACTCTCTGTCAGAAACATAGTGAATCAGTAATTGGCTAATTCGAAAGTTTTAACCGGCAACATTATTGTCCATTATTTGCAACATAAATAAGTTGAACACCAGCTACTCTACTTCCTTCATTTCATGGTTGACTTGTTATTGCTATGAAGAGCATCCATGGCACCCAGCTTTAAATCAATGTTCTTCAGCAATTCAGATCAAGACATAATTCCAAAGAAACTATCTGCATATATAAACACAACAAACACAGGCTACTATGTGTGCCTTTACACATTAGTTTGATCTGCTAGTAACAGCAGTCTGATCTCCCTTAAATCATATCTTATTATTTGAAAAATGAATGACACATTTAAATAATGTATTCCTCTCCCTCCTTCAGTTCTCAACTGTGTTGTTTTGTGTTCAATCTCCCTGTGTGGCAACTTGGACTTCTAAGGTGCCCTTGGGCCAACCAAAGCCATATGAGTGAATTTCATAGGTGCACATGAGAAGCCCATCTTGTGTACATGTGTGCGAAAGTGCTCCTGTCTCCTAGACAGGGAAATATATTCTTTTGTTCTTTTACATGTGTCAGTCATTTGACTCTGGCCATGCTGGAGCACTGCCTTAAAGGGTTTTAGTCCAAGAAATTGACCCCAGGACTTTTTTTTTTTCTTTAAGCCTAATACTTATTTTACTGGTCTCTTTTGCCAAACTGCTAAGTTATAGGCATGTAAACACACCAACATCAGTTGTCAAGCAATGGTAGTGGGGACAAACACAGACTCACACACAGATATACACAAAAACCTCACAAGGCTTTGGTTGGCCTGAGGCTATAGTAGAAGACACTTGCCCAAAGTGTCATGTTGTGAGACCGAACCCAAAACCATGTGGTTGGGAAGCAAGCTTCTTGCCACATAGCCACTCCTGTGCCTATATATATATATATATATATATATATATATATATATATATATATATATATATATACATACATATGGTTCAAAATGATGCAAAAATCAAATGACAGAGATTGGTGAGAGAACAACAAACATAGTTTGATGCTCAGGAAAAATAGAAACAGTACTTAACATTTCAAGCCTACACTCTTCTACAAAAAAATGTCTAGATTCACAGGAAGTGAGGTCATTCAGGAAAGGTAGCAAAAATTTGAGTAGGTAGGAAGTAGATGAGGGATACAGTGGTTCACTTTATCCCCACTCCACCTGGTTTACCATTGGAACTTTATACTTCTGGGATTCTACCATCTGGATTTTACTGGAGATTGTTGTTTAATAATTCCTTTCGAGTGTTGGGCCTCACAGAGGCAGTGACCGAGACCTTTGGCATTATGTTGTGCTTGAGGAGAAGACCCATCAAGCCAAGCAGAATCACAGTCATGGTAGATACCAGTGTCATGTAAATCGGCACATAAAAG
Source organism: Octopus bimaculoides (assembly GCF_001194135.2). Lineage (NCBI taxonomy): Eukaryota > Metazoa > Mollusca > Cephalopoda > Octopoda > Octopodidae > Octopus > Octopus bimaculoides. Next base: position 27,842,369 of record NC_069004.1, read on the forward strand.
CACCCCAGTGTCATGCAAATGGCACCCATGCCGGTGGCACATAAAAGCACCCCAGTGTCATGCAAATGGCACCCATGCCGG
>NC_069004.1:27842459-27843005 GCF_001194135.2 Octopus bimaculoides
CCAGTGTCATGCAAATGGCACCCATGCCGGTGGCACATAAAAGCACCCCAGTGTCATGCAAATGGCACCCATGCCGGTGGCACATAAAAGCAAACTCTCTGAGTGGTTGGCGTTAGGAAGAGCATCCAGCCGTAGAAAACCATGCTAAATCAGACTGGAGTCTGATGCAGCTTTCCAGCATGTCAGCCCATCAAATCATCCAACCCATGCCAGCGTCGACAGTGGATGTTAAATAGTGGTGGTGATGATGATGATGATGATGATATATATTCACAAGGGGTTGCTGAAAAGTTCCTGGCTTTGGGTAAAAGAAAATACAGGAGCATTAGTTAATTATGATTTTATTTAACATATTCCCCTTTCATATTCACATACTTAGTCATTGCAGTAGTCTTTCGGTTTTTCTGAGCCCTGTAAAAGAACTAGGAAGATTCAGCTTCCACCCAGGCCTTTTGTGATACCCTTATAAGTCAGGAACTCTTCAGCACCTCCTCATGTGTGTGTGTGTATATATATATATATATATATATATATATATATATATAT
>NC_069004.1:27843015-27850347 GCF_001194135.2 Octopus bimaculoides
TTGTATGGAAATAATAAAATGTTTATATCTGTTTTGTTAAAATTAAGTTCCTTTCATCTTTTATGGTGGATTAATACAATCACCCAATGGCAATTTTATATATATATATATATATATATATATACGCTGTGACTAAAAATACTTAAGATGGTCATGTCTGGTACGCATTTGTTCATAGTTCTGCTTAATCAGAGCTGACCTGGCACTAAGCAACAACAACTCGACACCACACACACTGGCATGCACAACACACATGCCCCTCAGACAAATTATATCTAAATGAACAACAAGCTTGTTATAAAGTTTTGAATTCAATAGTGTTGAGCAGTTGGTGGTCATGGCAATTGCATACTACAAGAGAAAAAAATCTGAATTTTTTACTTAATTAAAAGAGAGTACATAGAATAGTATAAGGTGGTGGGTTGGCAGAACTATGAATCAGTAGCACATCCAACAAAATGCTTAGCAGTATTTCTTCTGGCTCTTTAGGTTCTGAGTTCAAATCCCGCTGAAGTCAACTTTGTCTTTTATTCTTTCAGGGTGAATAAAATCAAGTACCAGTCATGTACTGGGCTGAATGTTGTCAACTTGACCCCTCTCTTCAAAGTTGCTGACCTTCATCCCTGCAACAGACTGGTATCCCATTTAGGGGCAATGTTGTGATTTCAGTCACTTCTATGCCATGGAGACTGGGTAACCGGCCAAATGAGTCCTGACAGGTCTTGTCTTGTGGGTGTTTAGTGACCTCACCAGTGCTCCAGTGCTCTGTGCAAAGGGGTGAGGTTTTTAGTAATATCAGAGCATTAAATAGTTCATCTAGCATAAACCACTTCCTTAAATCAATTAGTACACTCTGTGATGTGGTTGGTGTTAGGAAGGGCATCCAGTTGTAGAAACCATTCCAAAGCAAATGTTAGGACTCGGCACAACTTTCTGGGTTATCTGTTCACAGTGAACCATTCAACCCATGCCAGCATGGGAAAAGAGATGTGAAATGATGATGAGGAATAATATAGGTCCTAATATACATTAGATGGGTTAGTCATGACTGGAACATATTTGATCGCAGGTCTGCTTGATGAACTTGCCCGTACTGTTAATGGACTCTGCTTGCTGGTATAGCCTTATTCCTGCTAGTACGTATAAGATACACATGCCCATTTGTAACATCCACTAACATTTCGTGGTGTAGCTGTTTCTCAGCCTTGTCCCATTCTGTGACATCTCTAGAGAGCTGGAAATAAATGTAATGTGCACATTACTTCAACCTGGAATCTTACCATATTGGGCAATTAATTTTCTTTCCATTTACTCTCATCAGTCTTGGAAATATTTATCTGTATGCATGTTATTCTTACCTCCACATTCAAACAGTGATCAATCACTACTTGAAGGCAATGTCCTACCATTACAAATTACAGTAAAATATCTATGTATATGCACACGCATTCACACACACAAACACACGTTTTCTCTCTCCCTCTTATGCACACACACACACACACACTTACTTTCTCTCTCTCTCTCATACACACATGTACATAAACATATGTATAGATATGCTGTGTATATTGGACCATGGTTTCATACAGTTCAACTGGCTTAATTCGTGTAAATCTTCATTGAAAACAAACTGAATATATTCAGCAAAATGCAGTTGTTGTTTCTGCTAAGATTCTCATGTTTCCAATATCATCCTGATGAAAGAAATGAACATTTTTATAACAAGTCATTCCATTTTTAAAACCACATTATATTCTCCAGAATGGTTTATTTTATATCTATACATTTTCTCTTATTTTGTTTGTTTATTGATCAGACCATGTATATGTACATACACACACACACACACACATATATATGTATGTGTGTATAAAAAAATTGTAGTTTCCTTCTCAAGTCATACCGACTCTTAAAGGGCCAGTTTCCATGGCATATATATTCGCCATTTGGACGGGACACTGATCCGTTACATGGGTACTCATTTTTGCCAGCTGAGTGGACTGGAGCAATGTGAAATGAAGTGTTTTGCTCAAGGACACAATGTGTCTCCCTGTCCCGGAAACAAAATCACAATCTTACAACAATCATGAGTCCAATACCCTAACCACTAAGCCACGTGCCTCCACTGTGTGTGTGTGTGTGTGAATGGATACATATATGTAAGCATGTGTGTGTGTGTGTATGGATGCATGAATGTGTATATGTATATATGTATGTGTTTTTGTATATATGTTTGGGTGTGTATATTTGGTGTATGTGAAGAGGGGAATTGATTCACACAGACAATGGTTTCTAATGTCTGGCTTATAGATCTCAGCAAATCTGATTCTTAATCTTGTGTTTACACTTGGATTTCAAAGTCACAGAATATAGATTAGACTCGCTGAATGTTAACTACCCTAGTTAAATCCTGCTCTGATTCCTAGTCGTAGCTATTATACTTCATCCTATACTATACCATTATGAAAGTTGTGGGTGTTAGCTGTTTCTACCCCCTACCCCTGCACGCACACACACACACACACACACACACACACACACACACACAAACTTTTCCTCTAAACTTATATCTTTGTGCTTATATAATCATCTCTGATATTCTGTTTACACACAAAATTTATTGTTTCAAATACAAGAGGCAGTTAGTTATAGACATTTTTTTAGCTTAATAGGTTTCAAGACTAGGAAATTCATATAACACATTGTAGAGCATATGGATTAATTCATTCTCTCTGTGTACATATATTTCCAGCCGTGCTATGGAACAATTTCAAGATTATAACCCCTCGAGACAACACAGAGGTGGCCAAATGATCACATATTTGACCTACTTAAGTCTCATTCCTTCATTTTTGTTAGAATCATGTTTGCTCTCTCAATCAAACTGTTTATACATCATCAATCAATGTTCACAATAAATCAGCTATTGTTGTATCTGTGTAAATTAGAGTACAAGCAAACTTACACATTCTCCATTCAGCATGTGTGTGTGTGTGTGTGTGTATTGCACGAAAACAATTTTGAGGTTATAACCTCTGAGAGAGAATATGCAAATCTGAAAACAGAACGAGACCTAAGTCAAAACCACAATTCTTTATGAGTTAAATCTTTAATCATTCATTTGTTTCAGTCGTCATACTGCGGCTATGCTGGGGCACCACTCTCAAGGTTTTAGTCAAGCAAATCAGCCCCAGTGCAGTTATATATATGCATGTATGTATGTATGTATGTATGTATGGGGTGAGGTTTACTTATTTTTGTTTATCCTTTTTTGGCAAACTGCTAAGTTGTAAGCAGGTAAGCAAACCAACATCAATTGTCGAGCAACGCTGGGGGAACAAGCACACACACACACAGGCACACACACACATACATACATACATATTTGACAAGCTTCCACAGAGTTTCTATCTATCAAATTCACTCACCTGGCATTGGTCTGCTCGGGACTGTAGTAGAAGACCTGACACCTACCCAAGGTGCCGTACAGTGTGGTTGAACCGAAAATCACATGGTTACAAAGCAAGTTTTTAAATCAAACATCCCTGCCTCCACTTAGGTATGCTCTTTCTATGTTGTCTCGAGGTTATCACATCAGAATTGATTAAAAGCAAGAACAGCCGCATATTCTTATTCAGATTTAAATATATATTATTAACTATCAACTGCTAAAGTCATATTTCACACTAAAACAATTAGATCACAACTATATATATATATATATCTGCCAGGTACAAATTGCTTATCAATATTTAATGCTTTTTTTTTTCCTATTGTATATTAATGTGAGATGTAAAGAGAAGACACTGGAATGTATGTATATTTTCAGTGTATATTCCATCATTACCTATATTAAAGAGCAAAAAGCCTTCGTTATGGTAATAATAATGAAAAGGTGTAAAACTGGTGTTCCAGTAAAGTGTTTTCTACTTACACTACAGTTATCTCTGTTACATTTTTTTAGCTGCTTAAAAACAAAAATATGTATGAATGTTTAGTCATAAGAATTTTGTTTAGTATTTTAAAATAGTGAAGGAATGGTTGAATTATTTGAACTTAGTACTTGATTAAAATCACTCTCACAGGAATAAACAGTTCACCTGATGAAGCTTTTTTTTAAAAGTCAACTGCGAAACCCTAACTACATAGATGTATAGCAACTAATCATTTTCTTTTTCTTTCACCATCATCATCATCATTAGTCGTTGTCATCACCACCACCACCACCACCACCACCATCATCATTGTCATTATCTTCTTCATCATCACCTGCTCCATCTACTGAAGAACGAAACAATTATGCAGCAGTTCAGACAGGTGAATTAAAATTTTATAAGTGATAATTTGATGTCAACATGAATAATTTCTACAGATTCTTCAGCATAAAACTGCTAACTGGAACTAAGATCTTATGAAGAAGATATCGATATGTGAAGCTGGGCGGATCCATCAAGTCAGTGTTGCTTCAAACAACAATCAATACGCTATCAATACTGTATCAATGAGACCAATCTATTGAACTAAAATATCAGGTCAAGGTAATTGAAGCTGATGATAATCTAGAACCTGTCAGAGCCTAGCATCCACCATATCTCCGTGTTGATTATTGTAACAACGATTTCTTTTAAGATGACAAAGGGTCAATTTTGCCAGAAAAGTTGAAGCCAATTAAATGCAGCTTAGTATCTTTTCTCTTTCTTTAAATCATGGATAAAATACAAAGCAGGAGTGTATAGCTGATCAGTAATGTTTAAAGAAATGATTAAATTAGATTTATTAAGGGTTACCCTTAGATTGGACTGGTGAGCTTATGTTTACAATGAAATGAAGCATTGGTGTGGATATAAAGTGGCAAAGTTGAATAATCACCTCTGCACAATCAATGTTTTTGCTGTAAATCCTACTGACCATATTATATCGGTTTATATATATTTGACCACTAGCAAGAGAATCTCTTTGTGTTAGCTCAACCTGCTAGAAATGGCAACCAAATCACCTTCAATTTATACTTTATTGTCTTTATACTTTATTGCATGTAGGAAATGTCCTTGGATTTCTTATTGTATCACCTAAGCAATGAAGTGAAAGAGGTATTTTTTCTAGAATGTCTTTAGACTTTAATTCTTCTCACTCTGCAACTTGCATCTTAACCATTTTGTTCCTTTAATTGTTCCAGTCACTTGACTGTGAGCATGCCAGGAAGGACACCACTGCTAAAGGCTTAGTTAAACAATGCTTATTTTTGAAGCTTGGTACTTGGTCCACTAATCTCTTTTACTAAACCAATGAATTATGGGGATGTGAACAAACCAACACCAGTTGTCAAGTGGAAGAGGCAACAAACGCAAATGCACACATGCAAACACATACATAAATGCATACATGCAGCAAGCTGCTACACAGTTTCCATCTACAGAATTCACTCACAAGCCATTGATTGGCCTAGGGCTATAGTAGATGACACTTTCCCATGGTGTCACACACTGGGACTGAACTCAAAACAATGGGGTTGTGAAGCAAACTTTTTAACCACACAACCATGTTTTTTTTTAAAAATCTGTTTCTCCTTCTCCATGTCAGTCTGTCTCTTTTTCTCCCTTTCTTTTTTACCTCCTTGACAAGGTCATGCTTCTAGCAGGACAACTAAAGGTGGCATTCATTGCTAAGAGCAAACCTGCTTTCTTTATTTGCATTTTCCAGTCTGGAGAAAATCCTTTACAGCCCACTTTCTGTATAGTCTGGTTTGTCTAAAGAAAACTAGGTGTGTAGAAATGGCTTGTACAGATCAACTGAGGTCAGATATATATATATATATACACACACAAATGCTGCAAACAAAATCAGCTTCGGCAGAAAATTGAGAAAAGAATATAGTAGAATCTAGTTAATAAAGATAGTATGACATAAAAGTACAGGGGTGGTTGCTGTTTGATAATAACATTATATCATGAAGACCTAGTTCTCATAGAATGCAACAATGAGCTGCAGAAATATAATTGTAAACCTAGAAGAATGATGTTTCAGAATAAAATTCCAGTACCATCTGGGAAGTGGTTTCATTTATCGTGTAGTAGGAGAGTAGGTAGGAAGTCGACATTGTATACTCACTGTATACAAAGGGTATTGCAAGATACTATCAGAACAAAGAATTGAACGCACAAAACCAGTCATTCTGCTTGCCAAACAAAGATAAATTCTCTGCGGCTAACCTAAACAAATGAACCGATACAACATTGTATTTCGTTATGTCTGCCACATGTTCACTTCAGCATAAACATAGCCATGCCATGTGGTTAAATTGTTTTGTTTGTAAGCACATGCTGTCATGTTCAGTTTGACTGTGTGGTACATTGAGCAGGTGTCTTCTGTTATAGTTTCGGGTTCATTAATGCCTTGTTAGTAAAATTCCGTTGATGAAAACTGCACAAGAGCACATCTCTCCCTCTTTTCTCTCCTTATCTATCCCCCTCTCTGCCTCACACACATTTGTGTGCATGCATATCTCTTAAGTAATGAATGTAAGGAGTAAGAAAACTGAAAAAAAAATAAAAACTCAGTATTCTTCAAATGAAGTAATTTGTGATGTTTGTTCTGCACTGAGTGATGGACACTTCCTTCTCATTTTCACCACTATCAAAAATGCATCAGTAAACCAGTGATTAACCTATTGGAGACCTATAACCATGAACGTCACTATTCATTAATTCCAATAGAAAATAAATAGCAATTTCATATTTAAGGCATTTGTTGATATATGGAATGTAGACAACTGCGCCATTATGGACATGTGGTATGAGTGGACAATTTGTACTACGTAAAAAGATATCTTGTAGTTTTCATGAAAAGTAACTACAAAGAAATGAACTGGAGTAAAGAAAACATGTGAGAAAGTGACAAACCACATCATTTTAGGTGCAGTCCCACTGTATGACAGCTTGAGCAAGTGTAACCTGGGCTGACCAATGTCTTGGGAGTGAATTGAGTAGGTGGAAACTGTGTGGAAACTTGTTGTGTGTGTTCGTGTGTGTCCTTGTGTTTGTCTCCTCCCTTTGCTTGACAACAAGTGTTGGTTTTTTTCAACTCTTCATAGCTTTGCAACTCAGCAAAGGAACTGCTAGAATAAATAGATTTATATATATATAAAAAAAAAAAAAGTACTGTGGTTGATTTGTTTGGCTAAACCCTTCAAGGCAATGTCCTGTATGGCTGCAGTCCAGTGACTGAAACAAGTATTAGAAAAGATAAATATGTGCAAATGGTCCTGGTTTGTCCTGTCAAGAAATTGCATTTATTGAAAGAAGTACCAGAAAGAAATATGTGACATTGCTG
>NC_069004.1:27850831-27852332 GCF_001194135.2 Octopus bimaculoides
CCCCCCCTGCTGAAATCACTGGCCATGTACTAAAATTTGAAACCATTGTTACTCTAAGGTGGCAAGCTAGCAGAAATGTTAGCATGTAGGGCAAAATGCTTAATGACATTTTCTCTGCCTTTATGTCCTAAGGTCAACTTCTTAACCACACAACCATGTTTTCTTTTAAAATCTGTTTCTCCTTCTCCATGTCAGTCTGTCTCTTTTTTTCTCTCTTTCTTTTGACCTCCTTGACAAGGTCATGCTTCTATGTATGTGTGTGTATGTCTATTTATGTATGTATATAGGTGCATATGTATGTATATATATATATATATATATATGTATGTATGTGTATCCTTTCAGGGTCGATAAAATACAAATTGAACACTGGGGTTGAGCTAATTGTCTTACTGCCTCCCCTGAAATTGCTGGCCTTGTGCCAGAATTTGAAATCAATATCATTTTTTTTTTTCTATTACATTTTGCAGTTTATCTGTATGCTTATGTTTGTGTATTAGTTGCGATGTTTACCTTAATGATATTTGTGTACTGAGTAATAAAAACAAGGTCAAGTAGAGTCACTGTTTACAATCTGGCTCGAAAACATGTCTGACCAATGAGCTGTTTGTTGTTTGCTTGCTGAGAAAAAAACATCATTATTCGTGCAAGCCAGGTCATTGTTTATAATATACTTTGAGAGCATGCCCAACCATTGAGCCGTTCATTTTTCAAAGGACAAAAGTAAATATTACCTTACTTTGGGACCATAGAAGGCTGGTGACAGAGAGAGAGCATCTGGCAACATTAAGTCTTGTTTTGTAAGTTTTATCTGACCCAGCATGGAAATGTCTGCTGTGGATCCTTTTGTTTCTACTGGGCTGGAGTCTTTGGCTTATCATCGAAATATATCCTCATTGTATCTTTTCTATAAATGCTTCCAAAGTCATCGCTATGATGAATTTTCTGGTCTACTCTCTGTCAACACCTTTAAACATTTCACTCATGTCTATTCCCAGATGCAACATTTCTCTGTTGAGTTTTCTATCGGTCATATAAGTCTTTATAATTTGAAAGCTTCTTCCCTTGGACTAATGCTTCTTTGGAATTCACTACAATCGTCTTGTTTTCCTCTGGACTATGAAATTCAGTCCTTTAAGCTTTCTCTCAATCAGCATCTCTACAGGCCTCTTCTTTTTTTTTTTTATCATTCTTTATGTTACAGTGGACTCGGGCCCTGTCTGGGACAAAATCATTTTAAAAACAAAATGATGACAACAATGGTTACACTGCATTCTAGTGAAGGAACACTTGATGCTGACACAGAGAGACTACAATGACAAATTTGAAATAAACTTCTCCATTTCATGGGTTGAATTTTTTTTTTTTTCACTCTTTTTCCGACACCTATTTACACATTATATGTGTGTGTGTGTGTGTGTGTGTTTCCTGTTTATTTTTAATAATGAAAACTATTTCCTTGCTGAAAACTTTCTGATGCTTGGCAATCATTCGAGAATTT
>NC_069004.1:27854895-27857391 GCF_001194135.2 Octopus bimaculoides
TATATATATATATATATATATATATATATATATATATGGGTTTATATATATATATATATATGTATATACATATATATGTATATGTGTTTATATATTGTGTGTGTATATATGTATTTGTGTGTGTGTATGTGTGTATATATACGTGTGTGTGTGTATATTTGTATGTGTATATATATATATATATATACATATATATGTGTGTGTGTGTGTATGTATGTGTATATATCTGTGTGTATATATATGTGTATATTTGAAAGTATAATATATTTTTCAAATATATTAAACTGTACCAAGAACCTTTTTTATTATTCTACTATATATGTGTGTGTGTGTGTGTATATATATATATATATATATATATATCTGTGGGTATATATATATATGGGTATATATATGTATATATATATATATATATATATATATGTATGTGTGTGTGTGTGTGTGTGTGTGTGCATGTGGGTATATATATATATATATGTATATGTATGTATGTATGTATGTATGTATATATGAATATATGGTTCTATCTATGAATGTGTATATATATATATGTAGATACATAGAGATATATATATATACACGCGCGCGCATGACTTCATCAGCAAATGATAACCCTCACTTATATAATGTATGAACGTGTCTGTATATATGTGCGTGTGTGTAATATTATGCTGTGTTATGTATATATGTAGGCCATCTCAAACGGTCTAGCCATATCAACAAATATGTTGAATAAAGAGTTGTAACATTTGCCGCCTTCTCTTTGAGACTTTCCATTCTGTGTTAGCTGAGGTAGGCACCGATGCTTTCTGAACCATTAGCCTCTGTAGAATAATAATAACTTCGTTTATGGATACAGGAGTGATGATGAAAGTTTAAATCTGACCTCTAAGGTGCTGAACCAGGATTAATATTAAAAATATCCTGTCAACCATTTTTATATCAGCATTCCAAGTTCCAGGCAATTAAGACAGTTTAACTGCTTTCTCCTTCTGTCCTCTCTCTCTCTCTCTCTCATTTAATATTAGCTTCTCAATCTTATTAAATCAGAATTTTTTTTTTTTTTATGCTTGTTTGTATAAACATGATTACATCACCAGTGACCAGTTATTTAAACAGTTCAGTAAGAGAGCTAGCTGTCTTGATAATTTATTTCTTATTGATGCCAAGATATTTCTTACTCTTGATAAATTTGCTTGTAAGTTCTCAAAATAATGACTGGTATTTATTCAGAAGCTTAAGAAGAAAGGAAATTTGAAAACCAGTTTAACCACAGGTCAACACTGACAGAAAACCGACCCATGACAAAAGGCATTACAGCTATGATCATACTGGGTTGTTTACTTTTGTTTGTTTATTTTATTTACTTTGTATATCAAGGACTGCATTGTTCCATATATGTTTCTCTAATTAAAGCAGTAGGTTTTGATTTGAGGGACTTTTTGACTTCTGTTTCTAGCAGCTCAACAGACTCAAAGTCATGACTGAAACTAGTAAAAATAAGAAGATATTTTACCAAACTCCTAAAGCAAAAATCATGATGGTGGTGCCCCAGTATGGCCACAGCTCATGAGCTGAAAATAGATAAAATGAAAATGAAAAATAAAATGAAATACATTAGAAATTAATTCGATAACATCGACCATGTATTCATTAGAAATATAGTAAAGAAAGGGTTAAGATAAGAACAACATCCTGAATAATGAAGACCAATATCTTAAAAAACATAAAATAGACAGCATGATTGCCACCCTGATGGCATTTGATCATAGATCTATCTGATCGATCAGGGCTGATCTTTTGCTAAACAACATCTCGGTTAAATGAAGTGAGTGTTGAATGATAGTTAAGTGAAAATTATACACTCGCTTGCTATAAATTGAACTTTCTCTTTCATATCCTCTCTCATTTCATTCTGTTGTCTTATGTATCTCGCTGGTCTTTCATCCTCCTCTCCCTTATCCTCTCTCTCTCTTTCTCTCTTGCAGTGACTGTTTTATGTCTTGGGCACCCACCCACCCCATGCTCCGAGTTGTTCCATCATAAATTCCCTGATTGCTTATTGAAAGTCCTTCGTCTGCTGCTTGAGACTCCCAAACAATTGTGTGTATTTTGTCCCCCATCTGATCAAGTCTATTAAATGCATTGATCTTTTCTCCTCTTGCTCCTCCTCCTCCATCTTCTTCTTCCTCTCTCTCTCTCTCACTCTTTCTCCCTCTGTCACTCAATTCCTAATTTCCTGAGTGTTGGCAATAAAATAAACTTCCTACCAACAAATAAGCCATTTGTTCCAGTCTAGGAACAAATAGAAACAGGGTTAAGTGTGAGAAGACAATAACTAATAGAAAATATTGGTAGTTTCATCACATTATACCTAATTTCCTTCTTGGTAGCGATGTTGGCAGTACACACACACACACACGTGTGAGTATGTAGATGTACTTTTAATGTATATGTATTATATATATATATATATATATATATATATATATATAT
>NC_069004.1:27857531-27859386 GCF_001194135.2 Octopus bimaculoides
ACACACACACACACACACACACACACACACACACAAACATTCACACATACACTTGTGTGTTTCTTTAAAACTGAGAAACTAGCCATTGAAAAGAATTGTTTGTCTATTAAGTAGAATGAAAATTTTGCATAGTTTTGTCTTGTTCCTAATGAGGTGTGTGTATATGTATGCACACACACACTCTCTCTCTCTCTCTCTCACATGCTCATATACATGCACACACACACATACAGATTTGAGTGCACCATTCTGATTGTAGACGTTTTATTGTTGTCTTGTTTGCACCAACCTGACAGACAGACAGACAAGCACCCATTCTCCTGCCTTTTCTCGATTATTTATATTTATTTATTTTCAAAAAGTCATTATAGTTTCTATCTACATTTTCTGTATAAACCTATTTCCTGAACAGTTCTGGAAATGACCTGAAGGAAATTACACCACCACCACCACCTTCATCACCACCTTCCTCGCCACCACTCTCACCACCTTCATTGCACCACCCTCACCACCATCACCAATTCCTTCAATCTACTTGTATAAATTGATTTTTGACTTGTGATCCGAGATAAACATCTTTGTGCTCAACAGTATCGATTGATTCTTTGTTACTTTGATTTCACAGCTCCTCTCTGTTTAGCATTCAATGCATTTTATGTTCTTTCTTGTTCCATTCCCATCTCCTCTTTTTTGAAACAGTAGACCCCACAAACATTATACAAAACTCTTGGTCCTCCTATCTATAAAATTGCAAATATTCTTGGGAAATTTAAGTCTTGTATTGATGCTCTTAAGAAAGAGGAAATGGTTAAATCTCCTTGGTCTCCGAGTTGTTAAATTCTTCATTTGATTATTCTATGCTGAGTGTTTCCTGACAGAAATAGTCAAGTTCTGAACTAAACTTGCAATATGTGGAATGATAGAATCGGTGGAGCATTGAACATTGGTAGAGCACTGAGCAAAATTTTTAATACAATTCTTCGGTTACATGTGTTTTATATTTTAAGACTTACATCCTGCTAGGTGTCAATTTTACCTGTTGTTCCTTCTAGAGTCATCATCATCATCATTGTCATTCACTTTTCTATGCTTACATGAGCCAGACAAAATTTGTTAAGATAGCTTTTCCTACGGCTGGATGCTCTTCCTGTCACCAACCATCACCTGTTTCCAAGTAAGGTAATATATTCCATGGCCAGGCATGGAAGAAGATAAGGAACAGCCATCACTTGATGTCACAACAAGGGCACACATGCACATGCACGCACACACACACACACACACACACACACACACACACAAGATGAACTTCTATCTGTTTCTGCCTACCAAACCTACTGCCTACCAAATCTACTCACAAGGTTATGCCAGTGCCATAGTAGAAGACGCTTGCCCTAGGTGTGTCATAGAGTGGGACATTTTATCCGTGTCCATCATATCGTTTTGTATATCTTACTTCGTTGTTCTATGTATCTTATTTACACTTTGGAGGTGTAGGTTAGTATTTCTAGCACGCCGAAGATGTTAGAGGTTCCCTCGCCAGTGCATGAAATAATCATTGTTGTTTAACCATGGGCAGGCTCTAAATAGGCTCATGATTAAAAGGTTTTCAAACATGATCATCTCCCGCCATTTTTTAATTTCTCAGACAAACATGTATATAATACCATATAAAATATCCAATGTAATTTCAGTGTTTCCCTCTCTTTCTCTCTCTCTCCTCCTACACTTCCCTCAGGTTGGGTAACCATGTATCTCCTTTCAGCAGCACATATGTTTCTGTCTTCATTCCTGATCTCTCTCTCTCTCTCTCTCTCTCTCTCTCTCTCTCTCTCTCTATATATATATATATATA
>NC_069004.1:27859686-27861008 GCF_001194135.2 Octopus bimaculoides
TATAATATACAATATATAATATAAAATAAAATAAAATAAAAATGGATGGCACCATGAAATAAAGTATTGAATGTAGATGAAATATTGAGTGTTCAATATAACGGATCAAATATATAAATATAAATATATATCTCCGGCTGAGTAACCTTGTACCTCCTCTACAGCAAAACATCTGTTTTTGTCTCTCTACCTCACTGTAACACAAGATCACCTCCTCCAATGCCCCCTTCCCTCTCAAAAGAGTTCTTTTTTTTTTTGTCTTGCAAGTACTTGGTGACCCTGTCAGTGCAAGTACCACTCAAAAGCACCCAGTCCACATTGTAAAGTGACTGGCATTTCGAAGGGCATCCAGCTGTAAAAAACCTTGCCAAAACTGACCTCGACTGTGCTTGTGCCATGTAAAAAGCACTAAGTCCACTCTGCTGAGCGGTTGGTGTTAGGAAGGACATCCAGCCTGGCCGGCTCTTGTCAAACTGTCCCACCCATGCCAGCATGGAAGGCAGACAAACAATGATGATGTATATATATTATATGTCATCATCATCACAGTTTTAATATGCTCTTTTATATACATGCATAGGTCAAACAGAATTCACATATATATATGGGAAGACAGACAGCTTTTCTTTCAAACAAATGATATTGCCAGCTCAATTGCATTCAAATTCAATATTTTTCTTTATCAAAGATTTTTCAGATTTCATTATTGGTTCCTTGAAAATACAGAACTGCCGGTTGATTTGTTGACAGGAGAATGTCAACAAACATCACTGTCCATGACTTGGTGCATTTTTATGCAAAGTACACAATTGAAACATCACACACATGCATGTGACCTCCTCCTCTTTCTCTCTCACATACGCATGCATGATGGGCTTCATATAATTTGTTTATCAATTTCAATTTCAGTGCATTACTTGACCTAGGGCTATAGAAGAAGACACTTGCTCAAGGTGCAGTGTGGTGGGAGTGAAGCTGAAAATTGTCTGGCTGTGAAGTGAACTCCATAAATCCATAACCAGATAGCCATGATTGCACCTCAGTGGATGTTACAATAGCTTAGCATGACTTTATAGATATGTGTGTGTGTGTGTAGCTGGCAGTATTTGCATACATTATGAGTGGATTTTAGAATGTGTGTATTAGACATTATGTGTGGGTGGATGTGTTTGTGTGTGTGCATTTGTGTATAAGTACATACACACTACACACACACATGCACTGGCATAGATCTGAGTCTGTTCACATGCAAGCAAGGTTTTCCTTTGTGCCAGTGGCAAGATATTGAAATAATAAGAATCAATGAAATAAATACCAATCCT
>NC_069004.1:27861244-27862301 GCF_001194135.2 Octopus bimaculoides
ACTACTGTATTGCTATTGTAACAAATTGTTATTTCAAGGTTTCCACTTAGGAATAGTGTGTTACTGTTGTTGTTGTTGTTGTTGTTGTTACTGCTTTGTTTGTATATATATGTGTGTGTGTGTTGTGTGCGTAGTATACTCATAGTGTACATTCATGCAAGGTTTTGCATGTGCCAATGTCAAGATGTTCAAATAATAGGCTTTAGCAAGCTGCTAACTGTTGAAGTGGCTGACTTAACAAGAATGTACGAAATTGGTAAATAAAAGTGTCTGCATATAGCAGACACTTGCACGTCTTCAAATGCACAGATGCATTCTAGAAGATTTGTGCAGCCGCAAGCTTACCTCTGTGCATACACATAAATAGACACTTATTCAATAAAGCAACATTTGCACAAACATTCATGTGTGTACTCAGCACATGTAGCAATACCACACTCGTGCACTCACACATGCACACTCACTCACTCAGTCACAGTTGCGCACACATGATGCTCATAGATGCTGTGAGTTATATTTTCCTCTATCAATATGTACATCTATCTTTCTATTTATCAATATATATATATCAATCTATTTATCTATCTATCTATCTATCTATCAATATGTTTATCTACCTGTCGATCTGTCTACCTATATGTATATCTATCTGTGGAATACAGGAAACCAGCCTTAGTGGTTGGGAAAGACCTATGGTCCTTTTTTTTTTGTAGGTATGTGTGTGTGAAATATATATATATATATTTCCACTGCATGGTGCCAAAGGTACCGTCCACTGCATCTCACATAAGAACGAGATACTGCAGCAGCCTTGGTTTCAGAGGACCTCAGCTCTTCAATGCCCTGCCAAAACATTTGAGAGACATGCAAGACATGGATGCGGAGGTCTTCAAGACAAAACTTGACGCTTTCCTCTCCACGATACCAGACGAACCAATGGCTCGTAATGAGACGCAGTTTAGGGCAGCTGTGTCAAATTCTCTTATACACCAGATGTGCCATCAAAACTCTTGATTGGACCATGTCAGGTGGGGGAGAAGAGCCATGCAAGGAACGT
>NC_069004.1:27865384-27871354 GCF_001194135.2 Octopus bimaculoides
TAATGTAATGCAATCAGGATATGACATGACTGTTGCAGACTTTTATGCTGGTATTTCTTTTTTCTCACAATCAACATATACATTGAAAAAATGCATTATATTAATTTAAAAGTCATACAAGTCTTGGTAGATATTCATTTTTTTCTCTTGCAAACCTGGTTTTACAAGAAATAAATAATCATTTGACTTGCCTTTTTATTATTTTTTTTTTATTTAAAAGTATTTTTTTCTTCATATTTTTCAGTAAATCAAGACAAATTGTGTAATATTTGAATATAGTATACAGCACGAATAATATACATTTGAGTATATAAACATACAGAAATGCATTCAATTAAGTAGATCTGTTTATTTAAAGTTGAGAATTTGTCCAATCTCTAGTAAAAGTTTCTTGTCATATATCATATTTTGGACAAAAAAAAAAGATGAACTTTTTGTTTTCAGAATGGTTTTATATGGTGAGAAACTGTTTAGCAATGGAGCAAATCAGCAACTTTGAGCAAATAACATGATTCCATACTGTAATGACTGTAATGCAGGTCTATCTATATATGTAACCAAAATCTAAACAGCCTCTTTTTTTTTTTATCTGTATCACTGTAAAATGATAGAATGACAGGTATTCTAATAATATTTATTGTTAATTTCCAACACTATCTTTGCTCAAACACCACAGCTCCTTCTCTACTGATTCCATTCCTTATAATCAGCTACTTTTTTTATTTTCTATCGCCACCATTAAACCTAGATTCACTCCTTATTTACATCTTGTCTACCTGTCATTCCTGGGTCTGGTGATATTCGTTTAACAATTATATTTAAAACAAGTGAAGACAATAATAATTGCGGGCACAACTATACGAGTGGACATGGAGTTTCCTAACAAGCAGTTTAATGTAAAATTACATTTAAATTTGTGGAGGCGCAATGGCCCAGTGGTTAGGGCAGCGAACTCGCAGTCGGAGAATCATGGTTTCAATTCCCAAACCAGTCATTGGGAGTGTTTATTGAGCGAAAACACCGTAAAGCTCCATGAGGCTCCAGCAGGTGGGTGTGACCCCTGTTGTACTCTTTTGCCCAACTTTCTCTCACTCTTTCTTCTTATTTCTTGGGTAACACTGCGATGGACTGGCGTCCCGTCCAGCTGGGGGAACACATATGCCATAGAAACTGGGAAACCGGACCCATAAGCCTAGCTAGGCTTTAAAAGGGCGTATAAATAAATAAAACATTTAAATTTATTTTCAATCTTCAACTAAGAGACAGACATATGTGGTGTATGTATACACACACACACACACAAAGATACTTCTGGTGCCCTTCCTACAATCCCCTTTGTCCCCAGTACCCCTGTAAAATTTTCTGCTACTTCCTTCCGTCTTGTAGCAGTACCACCCACTTTAAGAAGTACTGATGGAAAACAAATCAAAGCAGTTTCACATTTCACTTCTTTCTTAAATTTTATATGTTTTGATGTTTTTTAAAAATTTATGGGAGGGAACATAGGACAGTGCCATCATATATATAACTGTTTAAACAATAACATCTCTCTCTCTCTCTTTCTCTCCCATATATATTCCCATGCTACCACTAGATTTGTGAATCTATTTTGATTTGTTCTTGTTGCTGTAAGTTCCTACTTTGGGAAGTACTTTCCCATGGAGGATGATAGTAGGAAGTTTTGTATGAGTAGAATGGATGAAGGGGTTGATAAGGAGGGTGATAGGTGCATCTGTATAGTTAACGCACTCACATGCAAACACACAGACACACACATCTAATATTCCTGTTATGCTTGCGATATTGCTTCTGTTTTTAGTTCATCAATAATTTTGCTGCATGACCTAGTGGTTAGGACAATTGGCTCATGATTGTAAGGACGTGTGTTCAATTCCCAGTGACACATTGTGTCCTTGAGCAAGACACTTTATTTCACATTGCTCCAGTCCATTCAGCTGGCAAAAATTAGTAGAACCTGTATTTCCAAAGGGCCAGCCTCGTCACATTCTGTGTCATGCTGAATTTCCCAGTGAACTATGTTCAGGGTATACCTGTCTGTGGAGTGCTCAGCCATTTGCATGTTAATTTCACGAGCAAGCTGTTCTGTTAACCGGATCAACTGGAACCCTTGTCATCATGACCAATGGAGTGCCAGTTAACTTTGCCACTAAAGTGCTCAATATTAAAACTATGCAATTACAACAAAGTTATTTGAATATCTATACAGTTATATGTTTATATCTACCATGGGATAATACAATCTCTACCGCAAAATATTAGAACAAAACTCAAATTAAAATTGCTCCAGTTCTTGGACTCTATTTTGAATATTTATCATACTTTTCAATGGAGGAGGAAGAGAAATTCCGAACATGCTTTAACTATTTATTGTAATTCAGATTATCATAAATTTTGAAGGAAGAGTTGTCATTTTTTTTTTTTTTTAATAAATTCTTGAAAAAATTATAAATAATTAAAATGTGAGTTGTTTGACGAATTTTCTTATAATGACTAACATTTTTAGTAGATACACACATACGAACAGATTTGAAAAATGTAGATGCAAATCAGGAAGACTAGTAATCTTACAACCTAAGTTACTGCTATTTAAAAATTTAGATTAATAATTTTCCGGGTAGCTAACAAATAAGGTTATGTCTTATTTGATAAGGATGTAGTAGCCGTCTGCCAAACAGATCTGTATGTGGATTTTTAATGAATTCCTAAGCATTTACGAGAATATACCATTTTCAGATCATCTGCAACATTCAAAGCTAAAACTTTTAAATAATCATAAATTTATCCTCATTGTATTTTTAAAACATTTTAATTTATGCCATGCCCTACATAAAACATGTGCTGTTTAATAAATCTCCAGACAATAAACTTGTCATTCTTTTTAATGGCATGCTAGTTTTTGAGAAGTTCATGATTCTGGAGATTATCCCACCTTCTCAAGTGCAGCTAGTCTTAACTGCCATTTGGTAATTATGATACAACCTCTAGCGATGGAGATAATTTTAATAAATCAGGAATCTATATTGGGTTGGTGCAAAAGTAATGGCTGATTTTTTAGAAAACTGTTTTAATTTGTATTTTTGAAAATTGTGCCTCTTGCAATACGTCAAGAATGTCACAATGAGTAATTTATGCATTTTTCTTTCAGATTCTGATTGTATTGGCCATAATCTTCTGCTATATTCGCACCCGTGTTCGTCCCGTCTAAAGAACACATTAGATATGCCTTACTCTATGAGTTTCATAAAGGTGTCAATGCAAGCACAGCAGCAAAGTCCCTTCAGAGAGTTTATGGGGATGATGTAGTGAGTGAAAGGAGATGCAGGAGATAGTTTACTTGCTTCAGAAGTGGGGATCTGAGTTTGAAAGATGAGCCAAAAGAAGGTCGTTCAAAACAACTTGATTCTAAAGAATCGGAAGCTGTTGTTACAGAAAATCCAACCACTACTTGTAGAGAACTTGCAGAACAGAAGATCGTGTTGAGTGTATGGTGGGATATCGAAGGAATTGTCCTTTACAAACTGTTAGACAACACTCAAACAGTTACTGCTAATCTCTACTGTGACCAGTTTCATCATTTGAAAGATGCTTTAAACAGAAAGTGACCCTGCTTAGTCGATAGAAAAGGATGTCATCTTCCACCATGATAATGCTCATCCTCACACAGCTCGACTGACCAAAGATCTCTCGGAAGAGCTTGGTTGCAAAATATTGCTTCATCCTCCATATTCTCCAGACCTTGCTCTTTCTGATTATCACTTGTTTTGAGCACTACAGAACCATTTGAATGGTCTTAAATCAACATCAAGAAAAGAGGCTGAAAATGAGGCTGAAAAGAGGCTGAAGATGGATTCATATGTCACATCAAAACCTAAACAATTTTACAAGTGTGGCATTTATAAGCTTGTTGACAGATAAAATGAAGTTCCAGAAAGCAATGGAAATTATGTTAACAAATAAATATTGTCTTAATCATGGGCTTTTTCATGTTTAATTGAGACCTTAAAATCAGTCATTACCTTTGCACCAACCTGATATTTTGCATGACATTTGACATACCTGTATTTGTCTGTTTTTTAAACACATGCCACTGGCCATTTTGAGTTATTTCTCTCAGTTCATGTTTTTTTTTGTACACACACACACACACGCACACACACATACACAATTTAGAATTTCAATATTGCTTTTCATTCATTATTCATAAAAGTAATTCCATGTGTTTTCTATTTGCAGGTTAGTACCTTCAGATTCATATTGGTAAGACAATTACACATTTTTATTTTCTTTATCTTCTCTTTATTTCGTAGTTAAAAAGGAAAAAAAAAAAATGAATATATGGAATTTTGTTTGTCAAAGGACTCTTTTTAAATATTCATACTTAAAACATTTTGTATTTGTTTGTAAGCAGTTTCTAACTCTGAACCTGCCGAGAAAATATTGTAGAATATTTGAAAACTCTAGATTTTAAAATAGTATGTCTATAAAAAGTCTTTACATACCTTACCATAACAAGCTGTAATGTTATTGTCGGTGGTGGGGAGAAAAATAACTAA
This sequence comes from Octopus bimaculoides, assembly GCF_001194135.2. Taxonomy (NCBI): domain Eukaryota; kingdom Metazoa; phylum Mollusca; class Cephalopoda; order Octopoda; family Octopodidae; genus Octopus; species Octopus bimaculoides. The sequence goes on from NC_069004.1 coordinate 27,869,959, forward strand.
ATTGTGTATCTTCAATTCATAGTGTTAAGTCCGTCCTTCTCTGTGCAGCAGAGACATGGAAAGGGACCAAAAAGACATTGCAGAAAATATAGACCTTCATCTAAAAAATATTTGGGATATATTCTTCAAAATAGATGGCTGGACAAGGAATGGAGAATTGTAGCTGAAGGGAGGGTGCACGTGCCAGTGGAAGAACTGACCCTGTAGTGTACTTGGTGATTGTAAGGCAATGCCTTAATCTTTTACCATTTAAACTGGCCGTATTTAGCCAAAATATTTCACCTGTTTTGTTTTATGTTGAAACTGGCCTGATCTGGCTTCTCACACTAACCATACAATATCATTCTAAAAAAAGTTAAGTTACCTCATCAAAATTTCATGGCTACACGATAATGCATGATTAATTCAAAACAGTGTGAATAAAATCGTATTACTTTTGGCAAAATAATGTGAATGCTAAGGAGTTAAGGGAACCAACATCTTGCATTACATATAAGGCTCTGACCTGGAACCTACGGAGGGCGTTATTTATGGCCTCTTTCTCTCTTACTTCCTCTCTGTCCTTTCTCTTGCTTTGCCTTTCACTCCTTCCTTTGAAGTAAGTGTGATACTACTACTACTACCAATAACATCATCATGATCATCACTAACATATCACTACCACCACCACCACTGCTATCACAAAGATTATCAGCACCACCACCACTATTACCACTACTAACACCACCACTTCTATCACCACCATCAGCGGCAGCTTGTCATGAATATCCATTTTAACGACCCATTTCAATTCTATATAATCTCATCCATAAGGCTCAACGTTCTGAGAACCTATTGTACAGCTTCTTACATCTTTGTCTGCGCTATTAACTAACTTGCACTGCAAGTACACACACCACCCATTACTACTCACTCAGTGTCGTCCATTTATATCGTGTGTGCATACCGGTGCAGTTAACTCTTTTGCACAGATCAACTGAATTTGAATTGATTTCAGCTCAGCTTGCTTGCTGTCTTGGTCTTTCATAGAAGAAAGGTATTTAATTATTTTGCAATTAAGCTAGGATTGTTGAAAGAAATGTCTGTATGTGTATGTTTAAACAAAATCTTCACAAACTGAGATTAATGGAAACATAACAAGAATTGAAAAGCAGGCATTCTTATTCTGTTCTGTCTGTCTCTCCAGCGTTCAAGACATACACACCTCACGTCTGGCTGTACAGCCTTTTTGTTTGTTTATTTCACCGTTTCGTTTTCCGTCCGCCACTACCCTCCACGAAAACAATTTAATTTGTGTTCGTGGGAAGAACCATTTTAACGAGGCGTACTACCTTAATTCTTCGAAACGCCGGAGTTTTAATGGTGGCAGCTGATGAAGGGGATGTTTCTATGTGGC
>NC_069004.1:27872191-27895748 GCF_001194135.2 Octopus bimaculoides
CCATAGGAATCGGCGATGTATATGTGTGTATGTGTGTTTGCATACATACGTAAGTAGTGGGCCCAAACCTCAAAGTCACTGTAACCCTTGTAAAATTTTATTAAACATGGACTCCACTAAAAATAAGTACTGAGTAATTCTTTAGTTTAATGTTAAAGTACTTTCATGTATAACTTGACATAAAATAAAATATATATATGTCCAAGTTAGGGGCATCCCTACGCTCACACACTATCAATGATGTTGCTCTTCCTGCTGCTTCACGCACGGTTGAATGCACCCATCCATATTTCAGACTTGGGGTCATTACAGATATGACTTCGCCTCTCTGTCATATTAGTATATATATAAAGATGATATTTTTATAAGAGTGGTGGTAGTGTTTTTGAAGTTTTGGTTTGCTAGCCTTTGTTGGACTGTCCACTGAAGATTAGCAAGAGGAAACTTCAAAATCAAGTGTAATAAATACATACTGTGCAAAAAGTATTAAGTAATCCCTTAATTTAATGTAAAATTGTATTTATTATACCTCAACATAAAAACGTAAGATTAATATTAATATATAGGTGCAGGAGTGGCTGCGTGGTTAGAAGCTTGCTTTCCAACCACATGGTTCCAGGTTCAGTCTCACTGTGTGGCACCTTGGGTAAGTGTCTTCTACTATAGCCTCAGGCCAACCAAAGCCTTGTGAATGGATTTGGTTGTTAGAAACTGAATGAAGCCCATCATATGTATGTATGTGTGTATCTGTGTTTGTCCCCTCTCCATCGCTTGACAACTGATGTTGGCGTGTATACATCTCCGTATCTTAGCAGTTCAGCAAAAGAGACCGATAGAATAAGTACTAGGCTTACAAAGAATAAGTCCTGGGGTCGATTTGTTTGACTAAAGGCAGTGCTCCAGGATAGCTGCAGTCAAGCAAGAGAATAAAAGAATCTGTAAATTGTGTGCTGGTGCCATGAAAAATGTTTCTATATTCTGACAGTTACAGAATATAGAAAGAAGTGTAAAACTGATAAAAGAATATATATATATATATATATATATATATATATATATGATGATGATGATGATGATGATGATATGTATATATTTATAAATAATAAGGTGAACAGAGATTTGTATATCCAGTTTTAGTCTGCTGTCAGTCACATCTTTCCATTTCTGCGCCTAATATGTTTCTACTGCAGTTTCGTGCACACTGCAAAATTTTGCTTCTTGATGTGCATTTTGGTGTTAATTGCTGCTTCTTCAGGGTGTTATTAACAGCGTTTCAGATCCCATTTGAACTGAATACAAGTCCAACCAAAAACATTTCATACACGTGGTGTTGGTATTCTATAAATAGCTTAAATTCTGTCCTTTACAACTCTGCTGTTTAGAAAAACAAGTGACTAGCTGTCCAAGATTGGGTCAGTAGTCAGAAAATGCATTCTTCTTGGAGTGGTAAAAAATTGGAGTTTGGACAGCACCTTGGCTGGCCAGATCCTGTCAAACTGTCCAACCCATGCCAGCATGGAAAACATGTTAAACGATGATGATGACGATGCATATATACATATATATGTGTGTGTGTATGAAATTATATACCAGCCAAATCTCCTTCAAATCCCATCCTACCATTACCTTACTGTTTTTGGCAAGGAAGGACACAGTGAGTAATATACTCCAAGATAAACTATTCCTGGATAGTTGACGAGAACATCATGGCTGGAACATTGTTGATCAGCGGTTTCTCTGCTCAATCAAGTTTGACCTGAACAACAACAACAGCAGCAGTTTACTTTGTTTTCTACATTAGTTCTGTCCTGTTTATTATTGTCTCAAAAGCAAAACAAAAACGAATTTATTTTTATTTTATTACAACTTTTGTTTTTTTTCTTAAATTTAAATCTCATCTCCAACTGATTAAAGTATTTTGATATTTTAATATTAAATGTCTGAGTATGTCTGTAGAAGACAGTTCTCCACTTTTCTGTCTTTGTCCGTTTGCTTCTCTTCTTCACAAGCAAGCAACAGATTAAATTGCAGCTGACACAATTCCATTAAACCTTGGGGTAACTTAAAGCTATCTTCTCTGCTAAATTCTCGAATAGTCTCTTGCACAAGTTAAATAGAAAAGTTAATCTTTTTCTTTCATAATGTTATGATGTTCTGATATGATTAACTAAACTTTCTGAACAATCACTTTGGCATGATTAGAGTCGCTACTGTTACTTTTGGCTGGTGTCCTTGTCACAAAACTTCTACTTCCATACTCTTTTAAATCCTTAGGCTGTCGTGCTTTTGTAAGAACTGCTGCTGCTGCCACTACCACCACTACTCTATACCACCACCATTTCTACACCACCACCACTGCTACTATTGCTACTGCCACTATTCTATACCATCACCACCACCACTACTACTTCTACAACCATTATTCTACACTACTACTAGTACATTTTTTTGTCCACTTTTCTATGAGAGTTGTTTTTTATTGAGAATTGTTGCCTCCTTCCACTTTCAGACAGGTTTGCATACAATGTCTGTACAATCCAATTTTAGCATGGTTTCTACAGCTTGATGCTCTTTCTTACACTAACTACTTTATAGAGTGTACTGGGTGCAGTTTATCATGGCACCAGCACCAAAGAGGTCGTCATATCCTCTCTAACCTGCATTGTTTCCATTCATTTGACAACCTCCTTATAGCAATTGAGATGGATAGTAGTAAGCGTGAGTGGTAGTGATCAACTAGAAGATATATGAAGAGGAGAGAATGAAAGTTAGCAGTGAAGGATAGTTGAAAGGGATATTGAATATGGGCAGGTTGAATGCCTTGTCTTGTTTTACTGGTGTCTTGTTGAAGGGAGGTAGAATAATCGAGGGATGATAGTGGGGGAGTTATACAGAGATGATGGCAGAGTGATAATGGTAATAGTTTGAGTAGACTTGTCCTATTCAAACACAAATTGTGAAAGGCCCAATTTGAGCGTGCAACTGTGAGAAATAAAAGGAGATGGGCTCTTGCCCTGTTGATCAGGCACCAGTGGTTTTTGTGAGTTTTTACACGAGGACCTTAAAGCACCTTCGTATCATTCTGTTTTTGTCTTTTATGTTGTTGCATGTCATTTAATGTTGCTTTATGTGAGCCCGTGTGGCTAAGAAAAGAATTGATAATGATTATTATTATCATGTTTTCTCTCCAAGTTACAATTTCTAGTTATAGCCACAGTTAGAACTTATTTTGTCCTTATGGTTCTGAGCTTTCATGCTTCTGTAAAAGAAAAAACTCTAGTCAACTACCACTGTAAAGCACTCATAAATTTTTTTAGTCTTATTTTGCCAAAGATCACATTTTATATTACAAATGGTATTTTAAAAGCATGATAGGAATATTACAACTTCCTGTTTTCACTCCGTATAATTCTAAATATTCACAGTTGGTATAAAGAAAAACAAGAAAAAGAAAATGGAGAAAAAAATGTGTTATTGTTAAATCTGTAATCAAATTTTTTTTTTTTAAATAAAAAATAAATAGAAAATAATGAAATTATAATTTCTAAATTGTTTTCAATGAAGACAATTTGGAAAGAAATTATATAACAAGAGAAGGAAGTCTATCATATTTTGGTTTTGTAGAGGAATTGCAGAAACAGTCAAATATCAGACAGTGAATTTCTCTACTCTCTGAGTTAGAATCATGCTGGAGTCCATATAAAATATGTATGTTTTACCTCATTGGTGTTTGATTAAAAAAATATATACCCCATGTGAGATGAATATATGATAAATGAATAATAGAAACATATGGCAATAAATAGGTTTTGTTGTGAGACCCCTCCAAGTTTTCCTGAGCTAGGATGTGCTTTTGCAGTCTAAGATGAATCTTCGTTTGCCAACATATGTTATCACAGATCTTTTAAAGGGTGAAGACTCCCTTTGATCATGAATGACAATTGGATTGCACCTAGAAAGTTTGCCCTCTGAGGCATAAGTCCTGGCAAGGTTGTTTATGGAAGACCAGCGGTCACCCATTCATACCAGCTTTTCCTCACCACACCACTGATGTTGTCCAGGAGAAAGGCAAAGGGACCAATACAGCTTGGCACCAGTGATGTTGCAACCCATTTCTACAACTGAGTGAACTGGAGCAACATGAAAGGAAGTGTCTTGCTCAAGGACACAACACAGTCTGATCCCGGAATCAAACTCACTACCTCATCACTGTGATCCCGATACTCTAACCACTGAGCCATGTGCCTATCACAGATCAGTTCATGATAAACGTAACATAATTTACAATTGAGAGAATTGTGTTAGTCAGATCAGTGATAACTGAATTATTCTTAAACAAGGATTGATATACCATTAATGTCGTAGGGAGGTGATTTAGTTGACGATTTGTTGTTGGCACTCTGTCGCTTACGACGTCGAGGGTTCCAGTCGATCCGATCAACGGAACAGCCTGCTCGTGAAATTAACGTGCAAGTGACTGAGCACTCCACAGACACGTGTAACCTTAACGTTGTTCTCGGGGATATTCAGCGTGACACAGTGTGACAAGGCTGGCTCTTTGAAATTCAGGCACAACAGAAACAGGAAGAAAGAGAGAGAAAGTTGTGGTGAAAGAGTACAGCAGGGTTCGCCACCATCTCCTGCCGGTGCCTCGTGGAGCTTTAAGGTGTTTTCGCTCAATAAACACTCACAATGCCCGGTCTGGGAATCAAAACCGCAATCCTATGACCGCGATTCCGCTGCCCTAACCACTGGGCCTCCACTTAGTTGACAATATCCCTTCACTATAAATTTCTAACACCTCACTGAAATTCGAAATCATCATTGTTATTCTTTTTCTTTTTTTTTTGTTTTGGGCTGCAGTGTTGAGTCAAACAAAGTCCCAGACTGGACTCTGGAATATTGTCAAGTACGGCTGGTGGAACATCCATGTTAGCATAGTATAGAGTATTGAACACTAAGGTCGGCGTGATTGACATAATCCCTTCCTCTAAATAACTGGCTCTGTATTTCCAGACTCTTTATGCATTGTGTTCGAATCCATTTGAGATCAACTTTGCCTTTTATCCTTTTTGGGGTATTTAAAATAGAAGACCAGTTAAGTTCTGAAGTTGATTGTATTGACTTTCCCCTTCTCCCCATAAAATTACTGTCCTTTTGTCTAAATTAGAGACAATTATTATTACTATTAGCTGACACAGCGATTAGCAAGTCTCTCATTACACCATCTCCTTGAAGTGTTTCCCATTTGACTAGTTGTCTTCGCCATCAATCAACAACGTTCTTTTCTTTACAAAACAGGAAAAGAAAAAAAAGTATCTTTTGATCATTAGTTTCTCCTCTCTCTCATCCACACTCTCTGCCCACCCCTTCTTTCTCTTAACCATAAACATTCACATACAACTGCACACACACACACACACACACGCACAGAGGCTTTCTCAATACCTTGTCTCTCTCTTTGTCTCTCTCTCTCTCTGGCTGTCTCTTTTGTTATCTCTCTCTCTCCCTCTCCCCCCCTCTCTCTCCTACACATGCATACACACAAACTTGCTCACTTCTCTCTTTCTCTTTAAAGGTAATGTCTATCTCATTCATTTCGGAAAGAGTTCATTTCTGGAAAATTCCAGCAGTGCAACTTTCTCTAATTACTTCTTCATTTATATCAATAGTAGACATTTGCAACTGTATATCTTTTCCCATGGCAATTCTTTCAATGTACAAAGTATTTCCTATATTTGTCATTGTTCTTTCGAGATAAAGGATTTAAATATCAATAAAATAATTTGTATTGCTACATAACTAACAATAAGTGTATCTCCCCTCCTCTCCCAGTCATTCTTAGTTGACACACCACTCAATGATTGTTCACTAAAACCTTATATATCTGTCAAGTTGTCTTAAGTTTGGAAGTGCCAGTTAATATCTGTTTTATTGATGAGATCTAATAAGATTGAAACATGTCTGGAATTAACACTGTACTGCCAAAGATGGTACCGTGATGGTATGAACACCAGGTCTGTCATAAGGGCCCAAAATTTCTCATGACTTCAGAACATGATTAAAGAAATGATTTAGGGACACATTCCACCTATCTCTGCTATTGATGCTCAGCACAGGGCGGGATTTAGTGGCCACTGGTACCATATTAAACACCAATCCATCTTAATACTTGCATTGATGTTGTTGGCAGACACACGCAACATGAAATTCAGGACCTACCGATGCTGTTGGAGAACAGAGTTTTCTGGCATGGTGTAGTGAAATACATCTACATTCTGGCAGCTGCTGCCACTGCCAAATATAAGAATCACTCTTCTGTATTCAATTTATCTAGTTGTATTCTGTATTCAATTTTTGCATAGTTGTATACCTTCCATATATTGCTGTCTTTTTTGACGAGGGAATGCTAGAACGATGGCATAATGCCATCGTTTTAAGCAAGGTAGGTGAGTTAAGGTAACGAGCTGACAGAACCGTTAGCACTTTGGACAAAATGCTTAACAGCATTTTGTTTGTCTTTACGTTGTGGGTTCAAATTCCACCGAGGCCAACTTTACCTTTTATCCCTTTGAGTGGGTGGGGGCAAAATAAGTACCAGTTGAGCACTGGGGTTGATATAATTGACTAGCACCCTCCCCCAAAATTTCAGACCTTGTGCCTACAGCAGAAAAGATTATGTCGAGAGAGGACTCAGTAACTAAGCTAATGTGATTAGTAAGGGGATCTGAGACAGGGGCAGCACAATGTTTGCTGTGTGAGTTGGCTGAGCCATAGTAACAGTAGCACTTGATGAGAAGTTCCAAGGGTCAGGAGCTACTCTAGTAGTGGTAAAAAAGACCAGAGGAACCAACAATAAGTATTATGCATAGCTTCACATTATAATTCCTTCTCATGATTATTCAGAAATATGACTGAACATAGGCATGTTTTCAAGTAAAATTCCATTGCTTAATTTCTAATTGTTGCTGTTCAGATCCAGTTTAGCCTTCATCAGAGAAGACATAAAATATTAGGGTGGTCTAAATGTGACCATCGTACTGTTTTCTTTACTGTCTTTTCTTTACTGTCTTTTCTTTTGGGGTATATTTGTGAAGGTTTGTGGCCCAGTGGTCAGGATGTTGCACTCATGATCGCAAGATCATGGTTTCAGTTTCCAGACTGGGCAAGTACATTGTGTTCCTGAGCCAAGCACTTAATTCCACATTATTCCAGTTTATTTAGTATATGAGTTCCAGCAGTAACTGAGAAGTTAACCCTGCGACAGACCAGCATCCCATTCAGTGGGGAGGAGTGTTCTAAACTCAGTCACTTCTGCATCATGGAAATTAGGTTAAACTTCAGCCTTACAAGTCCTAGGGCTCAGGACAGACCTATCTAAGTGTGCTTTTAGTACTCTATTATCAGTACTTTATACAGGATGATAAAGTGTTGATTTTCACAACTCTTTTTAAAATGCTGAGCTTCATTTATGCTTTTTCATAGAAGACAGTGGAAATCCACTTCCATGAACTCCAGAGTTATTTATTCCGAACGAGAACCAACAGCAAGATATGCTTCTAAAAATGAGTGCACACGCATACACATGCATCTGTGTTTGCGTGTATGTGTGTGTTTGCATATGTTTGTATGCGTATGCACATGCATGTTTGGTTATTTCTCTATATTAGTGAAAATAAGCCGGCATTATCCTCTGCTGAATTAGCAAAGAATGCCACCAGACATGGAAGCGTAATAATGTGTTTTGTGTGTGTGTGTGTGTGTGTGCATGCATGCACACGTGTGTTTGTCTCTGTGTGTTTGTCTCTGTGTGTTTGTCTGTGTGTGTGTTTGTGTGTATTCGCGTAGTTGTATACCTTCCATATATATTGCTGACTTTTCAGTTTTCCATGACCTCTTCTTTACTTTGACCCCTGTAAGTGGTCAAAAACCCCCAGAAATGTTTTATTAATGTTTTTGCGTTGTGTTAACTCTGTTTACTCTCCAGCATATATACCATATGTACATTCCGTCCTCTCCCCCACCCTACTACTACTACTACTACATAGTGCCCTAATGTAACATCACACATTGCATCATCTTACCACTTCTGTATTCACAGATTGTCTGTGCCACTACCATCATCACCACCACTCTTCCCCCCACCCCACCCCGGTGACCGATTCTTCTGCCCAAACAAAATTATATCAACACCCATCACCACTTAATTCTCCTTTCACCATAACATACCATATATATATGTATATATATATATATATATATATATATATATATATATAAGTACCACTACATTCAAAAGTCATTGTTATGCTCACCCCCTCATCCCCCCACACACACATACACTATTACCTCAGCTTACCCCTATTGTTACCACCACCACCACCACCATAACAATGTGTGTGTGTGTGTGTGTGGGAGAGAGAGAGGGGGAGAGGGAGATGCCTCTCTCTTTGCAAATTGTTGTTGTCATTGCTGTATGTATTAAAAGCCCTTTCTCACTTCTAATTCAATATCCATCCTCCTGGAAACAAGCTTTGAGGCCTGTGCATACATGTGTGTGTGTGTGTGTGTGTGTGTGTGTGTGTGTGTGATGCATCACATTACACTTCCACCACCATCTCCTCCTCTAATGAACAACAGTTTTCCACATAGTAAGCACTGACTATAACAGATAGTTTCTGATTTGGAATCAGCTTGATGCATTATGTATGAGAAATAATAAATGTTAAACTGCAAAACTGAGTTAAAAACAACAACAACAACAACGATTTATTTTACAACATTAAAAAAATAATAACAAAGTAAAATAAAAAAACAACAATAAATAAACAAACAAACAAACAAGAAAAACAAAAGTAAACAATTTGAAAAATATACAAGAAGTAAATTTCTGATTGAATTTCTAACTTTATTTGTTATCTTATTTATATCTATTTACATGTGTGTTTGTGTGTGTATTTACATGTATAGACATGTATGGATAGGCGGATAGATGGATGGATGTGTATTTCAATTTGGATAAAAATCTCCAATTAGCTTTCTGCTAAGGATAGGAGCTTCAATGAGGTGGTTGTTTTTTTTTGTTTTTGTTTTTTTTTTGTCATTTTTATTTACAGTTTTGTTTAGGGTATATAAATACATACACACACATTTATATACATACATATATAGATATATGTTATATATATGTATGTCTATGTGCATATGAGATATATATGTATATATATGCATGCATATGCATGTTTGTGTATACATATATAGATATATGTTATATGTGTGTATGTCTATGTGCATATGAGATATATATATATGTATGTTTGTATATATCATCATCATGCATGTATGCATATATATGGTTGTGTATATATATATGCATATGTATGTTTATGTCTATGTGCATATGAGATATATATGTATATATATGTATGCATATGTATGTTTGTGTATATATATATATATATATATATATGCATGTATGCATATATATGGTTGTGTATATATATATATGCATATGTATGTTTATGTATATGTGCATGCATAGTGTATATGCAATATAAAAGTAAAGTGTGTGTATCATGCACATGTAGCATGTGTTTGTGCATATATAATACACATGTATATGTGTATGTATATGTACTTACATACATATATGTATGTATGTATGCATGTATGTATGTTTGTATATATGTGTCTGTCTTTAAGGGTTTTTTTTTCCTTCTTGTGTTCTGTATGTAGTCCCTCTGAATATTTTGTTTTGAATGCATCATAATCTCTTTTGTTCAACTGCAGCAGAAATATCTGTGCATTGACGCTGAAAAGTGTTCGCAACAACAAGGAAATGTTACAGCATCTTTCATATTAAATATTTTTATTCCGTATTTCAGCTTGTCTAAATTGAAAAAAGAAAAATAAAGACAAAATTCTGTTGGGGGACAAAAAAAATGTATGTAAAAAAAAAAAAAAAAAAAAAAGAAGAGAGAAAAAAAAAGTATCTCATTTTGCTGACTCTTCTCATTTTCTTCTATTTATTTCCCAAGTATATCTATTTCTCTCTCTCTTTCTATCTAGCTTTCCCCCTCTCATGGTATTTCTCTTCCACAACAAATTTTCCCTCTTAAAGTTTAAAAATAGCATTAATGTTTGTAGACAGCAGATGTTTAAATTTATTTCACCAGTTTTCATAGCGAATCAATGGATTTGTTGATCTATGTTGAAATTTTATGAAGAACTTGGGGTCTCCTTTTAGAATGCTTTATAAAACTATTTCTAGAGCCACCATCTCCAGCTCGGAAATAAAATTCGCAAAAATTTGTGTGATTCTATTCATATATTTTTTAGGGCTTTTTCTGTTATTCTTTTTTTTTATTATTTTGCATTGCTTTATTTTTGTTCTTTTCCCTATTTTTTGCTTTAATTTTTTTTTCTTTCCCTCTTTTGTATAAACTATTTTTGGTTATGTTAAAAACAATATGAGGTAATCTCGAGAATAATATTTCAAGAATTGTGGCTGTCTATCACATCATGAATATTGTTTGGCTTCTTATTACTGCCATTAATTCCATAAGTTTTGGTTGGTTGGCTGGTCGGTCGGTCGGTTGGTTGGTTGGTAGGTTGGTTGGTTAGATTTTTTTTTTTTTTTGTCTTCTCTCCTACCCTTGCTTCCTCTTTGCTATGAATCAAACTGAACTTGGTGGAGTTTCATAGGATTTCATGCTTTTTATATAACACTAATTTGTAAATAGTAAAGAAGCATTCGTTTTTTTTTAATTGTTTCTTTTTCATTTTTCATTCTTTTTATGGTGAATATATTCTTGTCTTTGAGCAAATAAATAGAAATATGTAGGCAGTTAAAGGTCTTATAATGTTAATATATAGACTAGAAACCAGTCTTAAGCTCAGATATTTAAAGATAATTTTTCCTTATTTTATCGCAGCTACAAGAAACCCCATAGACACTTTACATAACACCTGCTTCCTCTGTTATGATGTACAGCTTTCATTATTGAATAATGGTTTAATAAAAAGAATTGGAAAACAATTTTTCTTTGAAGAAAATGATTGATTAAAATATTTCTTAAACATGAGGTAAAAACACTAAAAAAAGAAATTAAAATATTTAAAATTTCTTAACAGCAGAATGTAATTATCAGTTGTTTTAAATATTTTAATTCTTTCAAAAAGATTCTAATTATATTCTGATATGTGGTTATGACTTATGAAATTATTTTTAAATAAGATGTCCCTGAAGAAATTCAACAAAAATTCAGAAGTTGTATTACTTGCTTTTCTTTTTCTTATCAGAGCTATTTTTATGTGAAATTGTTAAACTTTGTTGAGGTGGTTGTCCTTTGTTTAATTTTCCCAACTTTAGAATTGTTACTATTGGAAACAAAAAATTTTCTTATTGTCCATAACACTAGTGAATATCAATTTTGGAATACTGTGGTCAAATAAAGATTTGTATGGTTAGTCTTGGTCTCAAAACATATTAGTTTACATGATGTCCAATCATCATCATCATCCATTTTCCATGCTAGCATGGCTAAGACAGTTTGACTAGAGCCGGTAAGTCAGAGGGCTGCACTAGGCTCCAGTCTGTTTTGACTTGATTTCTGTGGTTGGATGCCCTTCCTAATGCAAACCACTCCACAGAGTGCACTGGGTGCCTTTTATCTGTCACCAGCAGGTACCTTTTGCATATCGCCGGCACAGGTGTCTTTTACATGTCACCAGTAGGTACCTTTTGTGTGTCACCAGCAGGTGCCTTTCATGTGTCACCAGCAGGTGCCTTTTACATGTCGCCAGTACAGGTGTCTTTTACATGTCATTGGTGCAGGTGCCTTTTACATGTCACTGGCACAGGTGCCCTTTACATGTCACTAGCACAGGTGTCTTTTACATGTCATTGGTGCAGGTGCCTTTTACATGTCACTGGCACAGGTGCCCTTTACATGTCGCCAGCACAGGTACCCTTTACATGTCGCCAGCACAGGTGTCTTTTACATGTCATTGGTCCAGGTGCCTTTTACATGTCACTGGCACAGGTGCCCTTTACATGTCGCCAGCACAGGTGTCTTTTACATGTCATTGGCACAGGTGCCCTTTACATGTCACCAGCACAGGTGCTTTTTATGTATCACAGGCACAAGTGCCTTTTGTGAGTCGCTGGCATGGGTGCCTTTCACATGCTTGATGTTTCTTCTCAAGCACGGCTAATCACCAGAAGTCTTGGTCATTTGTCATTGCCTCCGTGAGACTCAACATCTGAAGATCATATTTCACCACCCACTCCCATGTCTCCCTGGATTTACCTCTTCCACAGGTTCCCTGAAACCTCCTGATATAAGCACCTACCTGTGTAATCTTTATAGCATTCAATAATAATAATAATAATAATAGTTTCAAATTTTTGCACAGAGCCAGCAGTTTTTGAGGGGATGGGTAAGTCGATTACATCGACCCCAGTGTTCCACTGGTACTTGTTTTATCAACCCTGAAAGGATAAAAGGCAAAGTCAGCCCCACTGGAGTTTGAACTCAGAACATAAAGACAGAGGAAATACTGTGCTAGCCATTTTGCCCAATATGCTAACGATTCTACCTGCTGGCTGTCTTCACATAGTCAATTATATTGGCTATAGTACTTGGCTGGTAGTTCATTTTACTGGCCCTGGACAGATGAAAGACAAAGTTGAATTTGGTACATAAAGAGCCACAACAAATACTTAAGGACATTTTCTCTGCTACTCCAATCACCCTTCTAATAATTATAATAATAATTATGAGATTATAAAGATTTCTATCTGATAAAGGGTCACAAGTCTTGGAGTAGTATTAAGATCAAATGTGTCCAAGTAGTTTGCTAGTACTTACTTATTTCATCAACTATAGAAGGATGGTAGACTTTGGTAGAACTGAAAATCAGAACATAAAAGAACATAAGCAAAATATTCCACGCTTGCCTGGGTTGAACAGAATTTGAGATAGATTGTCCATGGTTGAGTGCCTTTTCCATCACCAGCCTTTATCTATTTCCAAAGAAGGCAATATTCCCACCACCCCACCTCATGGCCAGGCACATTTCCACAGAATATTGGAAATGAATGACATTCATTTATAACAATCACACTATGTCAAGACATGGTATGAGAGAGACACCCTCACACACACATACATATAGACACACACACACATACACATACTTGTACATAGACACACACACATACACTGATACGATGGGCTTCTGTTGGGTTCTGTCTATCAAATCCATGCACAAGGCTTCGGTCAGCCCGAGGCTATAGTAGAAGACACTTGCCCAAGGTGCCTCACAGTGGGACTAATCCCCAAACCATGTGAATGGGAAGCAAAATTCTTACCACACAGCTCACACCTGCCCCTGTTGGTCCCCTGAGTCTACAACCCCACCATGGGCATAAAACATCTTATTAAGATGTTGATACTGATGTTTATGGTATAAATATACTTAGCTAAATGAAGATTTAATTGAGAGAGAAAGAATAACAGCGTAAAATCTTTTGTCATCATATTTGATGAAGGCAAGAATTATCTCTCTAACTGGTTATGGAAACATGTATGAGAAGAGAGTTCCACAGAATTATGATTTTCAAGGTATAGAGGGTTTCATGTAATATTTTGATGTATCGTTCACTCACCTTGTTACCAACCCACCCAAGACCACCCCTGCCATAACAATCTGAAAGATTCCATTTCAATATGTTCATATTTAAATTTAAGCTGTCTATCGTAACTTCATGTAGAAACCTTTTGTTAAGTTATGTTCCAAACAGCAGATTAATAATGAAGAAGTCAGTTATTTTTCATAATTCTTCTAAACTCTTGATTATTTTAAAATAATTTAAACACATAGGCAGTGTATTTCATTAAAAATATTGTCACGAAAGGATTAATAACAGCTTGAATGGTGGTGGGAAGAAGCGGAAAGGCAAGTGTTGTGAATGGATTTCATTAGCTTTAGGGTACAGATAGCGAGTTCATTTAAAACACTACTATATTTGATGGTTGAAATAATCCTTGCAATGAGAAAGCATGACAATACACCAGAGTTTCAAAATTTTCACAGAGAGAGAGAGAGAGAGAGAGAATGACAAAGAGAAAGGAGTCATACATTGGTTTGATCACTACTTTCTTAATGCAACATGACTAACATGTGAGACATGAACTATGCTGTAGTCATCATTATAAGATAAATATATATGTGTGTGTATGTATAATTTGTATATATATATATATATGTGTGTGTATGTATAATTTGTATATATATATATATATGTAGATATATCATTAGTATTATTAAGGCAAAGAGCTGTCAGAATCATTAGCACATATTTAGTGACATTTCTTCCTGCTATTTATGATCCGAGTTCAAATTCCACTAAGGTCAACTTCACTTTTCAGCCTTTTAGAGTCAATAGCAAATATAAGCACTAGTTGAGCACTGAGGCTGATGGGATCAACTTCCTCCCCTCCCCCAACAATTTCAGAACCTTTGACTGTTGTTGAAAGAATCGTTGTTGTTGTTGGTGGTGGTAGTGGTGGTAGTGGTGGGGGTCAGTGGTGGTCAGTGGTAGCAAACTGATTGAATCATTAGCATGTTGGGCAAAATGGTTAGCAGCAGTTCTTCCAGCTCTTTTCATTCTGAGTTCAAATGCTGCTGAAGTTTGACTTTGCCTTTCATCCTTTCAAGGTCAATAAAGCAAGTACCAACTGAGCTCTGGGGGTTGATCTAATTGATTATTCTTTCACGTTAATATCGCTGGCCACATGCCAAAGTCATCAATTTAGTAGTTTATCAGCTTAGTCAGTGACCTGGGTTCATGTAAGTTGCAACTGTATTACTTCGTTTATTAAGTCCCATGGAAAAATATTGAATATCATAAATTCTTATTTGCCCCTGCACTTTCACCCACCTCTTTCACTCTTGCTTCCACCATAAGATTTATAAATCTTAGGTTTCACATGAAACAGTCAATATTTATTTGTCTCAAGCAAGTATGATATATAGGAAGTCAATTGAATTACTTTTTCTAATCATATACATCTATCAGTAGCTAAATTTATTTAACCCTACTGACTTGAGTTACATAGAAATCAGAAAACCAAGCATGTAGCTCCTTCCAAGCTATACTTCGTAAGGTTAGGCTGAGTTCAGTATGAGACAAGCGAATGGCAACCTTATCAGGAGCAATTGTGCTGTTCAAAAGTTTACTCTGCAACAAAAATATATTCTGGTTTTGATCTTACTGTGCTGCCATACAACCATTTGTGCACATATCTTTTTGCAGTACCTGCGATTTAATGTGAAATTTGATAAACAAAGTGTGCAGAATCTCATCCTGTGTGTATATAGGCACTGTTTTGGCCATGTACTCCGAGATGCTTACTTCCCAACCATTTTATCTCAGTTTCAATCCTACTGCATGACACCTTAGGTAAGTGTCTTCTACTATAACTCTGGGCCCTGTTAGTGGATTTGGTAGATAGAAACTGAAAGAAGCCCATCATGTATGTATGCATGCATGTGTGTGTGTGTGTGTGTATATATATATATGTTTAAATATATTTTTTTACACCAAAAATTTGGCAAAAGAATATATCTGTTAACAATCTTAGCAAAATACTCAAAGTTCAGTTTGTATATATATATATACATATGGATGTGGATGTATTTGAGTGTACCCTTGTCTTGACTTTATGTGATGGTTGTAATTGAGTGCCACCATCATTAAAGGCGATGTTCTTTCCAGTCTTTTAGACAAAAACATGTTTGACCATGGAGAAATATTATCTTACTTGGGTTAGCAACAGGAAGGACATCCAGCAATAGAAATTCCTCCTCTGCATATTCTATGTAACTTGTACAAGCATGGAAAAAAGTGAACATTAAGACAATATATCAATGTCAGTGAAGGGTCAAGTGGACCCTTTAGACTTGGGAATATAACTTTTATTGTGCTGAGGCCATGATATAAAATACTCCCTGTGCACTCTGTAAAGGGTTTGGTGTTAGGAAGCATATCCAACCATAGAAACCAAACCAAAAATTAAACTTTACAAGTGAGAGAGAGAGAGAGAGAGACATTGTCCTTCAACTCATCTAGGAGGACAGTGGACTCTGCATAAGAACTGACTTGAACTCTGTCAACCCATCCTGCTCATGCTAGCATGGGAAAACAAATTGCAGGTACTGAATGCGGGTGGTGTCAGTGGTCATCATCATCGTCGTTTAACACCAGGCTCCAATCCAATTTGGCAGAGTTTCTACAGCTGGATGCCCTTCCTAACGCCAACCACTCAGAGAGTGTAGTGAGTGTTTTTATGTGTCACCCGCACGAAAACGGCCACGCTTGAAATGGTGTCTTTTATGTGCCACCCACACAAGAGCCAGTCCAGGGGCACTGGCAACGATGTACTATGTACTTGTATCTGTGTCAGCCACAAATTACTGTTATATCAGTGTAATATTGTGGTATTTATTTTGAGTTTCACTGACTGACTCACCAATCACTCACCATTGGAAAGCTGTAACCACTAATTAATTGGACATGTATTTTCTACCTATAGCCTCAGACTGATCAAAGACTTGTGAGTGGATTTAGTAGACAGAAACTATTGAAGATAAGCTCATATAAGAAAAAAAAAAAAGATCTCATGTGTAGTTGGCTTTTTGTTATCTCAGCATCTGTTTTGCCATTGGTTTTGTAACTGAATGCGCTGGAAACTAGGTCCAGTGCTGTGAAACACTTTATCCACTCGGAGCAAATTCTCACAGGAATTTCAATTTAATGCTTGTAAGTTTAGGAAGTGATCTTACTTGGTCACGTGTTAACTTCTACTATATAAAAAGTGTGTGTGCATACCTCATTGTCTTGACGTTGCATCATAGTTGTAAATGATTGTCATTTTCATATAAGCTTTGTTGTTCGTTTCAAATATTCTGCATAAACATGTTTGGCCATGAGGAAATATTACCTTGCTTGGAAACAGGTGAGAGTTGGTGACAGAAAGCGCATCCAGCCATAGAAAATCTGCCACAATAAACTCTGTCTGACCATGCAAGCATAGAAAAGTGGATGTTAAAATGATGATGATGATTATTATGTTCTTGCTGTCTGCAATGGTTCCTGTTTATTAAATATGTGAACTGAACCATTGCATAGTGTCAAAGACAATGTGCAAACTGTTCAACCTTCCACTGGTAATCTGACATCTTACTGACTCAATATGCAAATCTATTTGCAATATTTGCATACTGCACAACAATGTCACAAATAACTATTTCTTACATTGATATATGATTTCATTGATATAATTTCAATTTCAAATTGTTTCTTTTGTCAAATATCTAAATTTGGACAACCATCCAACCCACACTACATTGAAAGAAATAAATGGATTTAAATGCACTTTAGTATACATGCATAAGTGAATATGTATTTGTGTATATTTGTGTGCATGTCTTTGCACCTGCACACAACACACATGCAAATGTGTGTGCACACATGCAAGCAACTACATGCATGGACACAAACATGCACATGCGAATAATGTACATTCATGCAAACACACGTGGTCGGATAATACACTATTGTAAGGTGATGCAGCTTCATGTTTCAACAGTTACAAAAGATGCATTTATATTTGAAGTGAATGGCACCTTTTAAATTGATCCTTAAGCAAGCTTCTTCAGCTTAACTATATTTGGTATCTGGTGGAGATGGCTTTGGAAAAGTCAGTACATCTCCTTCCTTTCTTTCTTTAAAGCACCATACCAATTACAAAACCGAATACAACCAATGCATTGCAATTTGCAGCAGCATCTTGATGGGGTTTCCATTCTAAGAACCTTGATGATACATTATTCATTCTTACTTCCACCTCATTCTCACATATTCTTACGTACATTGACACTTCAAATAGATATGACACGTACATATATCATGTTCCCTTATAATCATTAAATATGTGTATGTGTGTGTGTGTATACTCTTTACTCTCTTTTACTCTTTTACTTGTTTCAGTCATTTGACTGCGGCCATGCTGGAGCACCGCCTTTAGTCGAGCAAATCGACCCCAGGACTTATTCTTTGGAAGCCTAGTACTTATTCTAACAGTCTCTTTTGCCGAACTGTTAAGTTACGGGGACGTAAACACACCACCATCAGTTGTCAAGCGATGTTGGGGGGGGGGGGCACAGACACACACAAACACACACACACACACATATATACATATATACGACGGGCTTCTTCCAGTTTCCGTCTACCAAATCCACTCTCAAGGCTTTGGTCGACCCGAGGCTATAGTATAGCCTCGAGCCAGCCAAAGCTTTGTGAGTGGATTTGGTAGATGGAAGCTAAAAGAAGCCCATTGTGTGAGTGTGTGTGTGTCTTTGTGTCTGTGTTTGTCCCACCACTACCACTTGACAACCAGTGTTTGCATCCAAGTAACTTAGCAGTTTGGCAAAAGGAACCGATAAAATAAGTACCAGGCTGGAAAATGTAGTACTGAGGTTGATCCATTCAACTAAAAATTGATACGGTAGCGCAGCATGGCCTCAGTCAAATGACTGAAACAAGTAAAGAATTAAAGACAGTTTGTCCTTGAACAGAGGAATTTTTGTCTAAACAAAACTGAGTGAGTGAAAAGGAGATGGACGTCTGTAGCTTATTTTGTTAAGACATTGTACATTTTCTTTTTTTTCGTTGAGCCACATTGATTAATATCTGGAACTAAAAAATGTCTAGGAGATTGGTTGTGAGACCAGGGTGCTGGACTAATGACCTTATTGATGCTGGTGGCAGCAGTAGTAGTGGTGGTGGTGGTGGTGGTGGTGGTGGAGGAGGAGGATATCATTTCACATATTGCAGCAGGTTGTGTTGCGCTTTTGAAAAAGAGACAACAATGAAAAAAAAAATTTAAACAACAAGCAAAAACTGGTTTCTCTTCTATTTTATGGTCTAGGAAAAGCATCCAACTGTAAAAACAATTTCTCTAATGGAAATGCATGCAAAAATGGATGCTGAACAATAAAGAAACGAAAATAAATAATAAAACAGTTGATACTATTTTCACACCTTTATGGGATGAAACTTGCTTTCCTCCGCTGATACATGGCCTTCAGTTTACAAAAAGAAGATATTTTCCTTAGAGTTTGTAGTGTTATCTGTTAATTAATATTAAATCAATTTCTCTTGTTTTAAGTATCGTTATGACCATGCTGGAGCTCTGCTGTAATGGGTTTGGCATTCCTGTATCTGGAATTAGTATAGATTTCCTTTCACATTATGGCTTTCCTTTTTAATGCTATCTCAAGGGAAGGGAGACAAGTCTTCGTGCTTACTGTCTGACAGCTACAATTTAACTTCTATAGTTCTACAAATTGAAACAGAAGTGGACGTGTGATTGATGGAATGTGATGTTGCAGGACAAGAACTCATAACCTTCGGTACTAATTCTTCATGATAGTAAGCCATTACAACAATATAAATCACTCTCAACACCAAGTCTTTGAAGAAGCCTCTACTCCTATTGCTTTACATGTTAGAAATAGCAATCAAATCACTCGTTATTGTTCTTGATAGTATGAAGGACGCATTACACAGATAGATTCTTTTCGAGTCATATAGACTCATAGAGCTGATTTCCCGGTTTCTGTGGTGTATATACACCACCTCCTGGCTGGGATGCCGGTCTGTCACAGGATAACTTATTTTTGCTAGCTGAGTGGACTGGAGCCATGTGAAATGAAGTGTTTTGCTCAAGAACACGATGTGTCACCCAGCTCAGGAATTGAAACTACAATCTGGCGAGCATGAGTCTAGCAACCTAACTACTAAAACCACATGCCCCCACTAAATACACTTCTAAAAGAGACAATATGGAACAGTATGGTCTTTGTGCAAATGCCTTTGTTCAAGTTTTTACAGTCAGCAGCAACAACTATTTTCTACACTACAACATATATTCTTTACATATTTTATTGTCATAAATTTCATTCCAGGAATGTTGTCAACTTGCGATTGTACAATAGAAACATTAACTGTATTGATCTCACACTAGTCTTGGAGGACCTGTGGAGGCTAAGGACACAGCTGCTTCTTCCAAAACAAACTATATAAAAAAAATAATTTTTTTTGATAGAAAAAAGCCTTACACCTAGATGAGAAATTATTTAACCCTTTTGTTACCATATTTTTGTTGAAATAAACTGCCTTTTCTTTCAATCAACTTTAAAAATAATGAAGAATTTCATTATCGTCATCATTTAACATCCATTTTCCATGCTTGCATGGATTGGACAGCTTGACTGGAACTGGCAAGACCAAGGGCCGCACTAAGTACCATAATCTGTTTTGACTTGCCTTCTATGGTTATATGCCTCTCATAATGCCACCCACTCGATTGTGTACTAAGTGCTTTTTACGTGGCACCATCACCTGTAGCTTTATTACTATTATTATTATCATTATTATTATTATTATTATTATTATTATTATTATAGTAACACTCCTCCCCTACTACTCTTTACTATTTTTATATCTTATTTATGCATTTTATAGCAAAACAATGAAATGAAATTTGTTTACTTCATTCATGAAAAAGTCATGAGTTTTCTGGTATGTTTTTACGACGGTGGTATAAGTATGAACACACCTTTCTTAATGGAATATGTCTATCTGTCTCTCTGAGTGTGTGTGTGTGTGTGTGTGTGTGTGTGTGTGTGTGTGTGTGTGGTACACAGTCATACATAATATTGAGAAGGTGTGCTTAAATTGACATTTGTCTATTTCAGCTTTTAGTTCCAATCTGTAATGCATAACAGGCATTTACTTCAGGCTCTTTTAGCTACACCTATAGTTATTGTTGTTGTTTCGCCTCAAGTTAGCTCTGATCCAGCCTTGACCATCCCTCTTCTTGTTTAATATAAACAGAATTATATTATGCAATGTGTCCTTGCTGTCTTCTAAGATGATTGTACATTATCTGAAGGTGATTTCATTGCTAGTTCTTGTAAGTTTATCAGCTGTACAGAAGCTGCCCTCATTGGATTGATGTTATTATAGTATGGCTCATGTTCGTAAGGTTGTGGGTTCAATTACTGAACTGGATGATATATCGTGTCTTTGAGTAAGATGCTTCATTTGATTTCACATTATTCCAGTCTGTTTACCTGAAATGAATATTAGCCAGGTGAATGCAGCTCCCTTGCCTTCCAGCTACCACATCTTGGATGTACCACTGGCTCAAAAATGAAAGGCTTGAGATATGTTAGGTCTCAAAATTATCAAAATTACCTGGTACTCAACTAATTCTGAAATCTATTGGCCTCTCTTTGAGCCAGGCCACTCTTATGATCAAAATTATTCCAAGTTTGACCATTCCATTTGTTTTCCCAGACAATGTATCTTGTGTTTGAAAGTAGTTATTGTTCATGTTACCAGGCTGTTCTAGCTCTTGGTACATGTTACCAGGGCCGTGGAGTCAGAGTCAGGAACAATTAAGGGGTAGCTGGAGTCAGTAAAATAGACCACAATCACTTAATTACATAGAGGAGTCGGAGTCAGAGTTGAAGTTTTTGCTTTCGACTTCACAGCCCTGCATGTTACTAAGCCATATGGTACATATTGTTACTAAGCCATCTTGGTACATATTGCAAAGCCTTGCTTGTTCACTAGTATATTGTATTTTTGTTTTGACTGTATTATATTTTTGCTTCTAAAGCAAAACTGATTGCTGTATGTATCTATAATTGCCAATTACCAGAATCCAATTAATAAATCTCGATAACTAATGTAGTCTTTGATTACAACGAAATTTACTTTTATCTACTCAAAGAAAAATAGAAATATTGATAGAATTATTGTTGCTAATAAGTCTTGAGAGAGGCATGACTGTCACACATTCTCATTTCTTCCATTCCTTCCTCAACTATCAACCTGCAATAACTCTATG
The DNA here is from genome assembly GCF_001194135.2 of Octopus bimaculoides. Classification (NCBI taxonomy): domain Eukaryota; kingdom Metazoa; phylum Mollusca; class Cephalopoda; order Octopoda; family Octopodidae; genus Octopus; species Octopus bimaculoides. Next base: position 27,894,184 of record NC_069004.1, read on the forward strand.
TGGAGACCCTTTTTTTGAGAAACTTCTTTGGATCAGGGGGAATGATGCTACGGTGGCTTGCTTTTATTTACTTACAATGAAACTTTTTCAGCATTGTAATGTGGAAAAATAACGTGTTGAATGTGAGAAACTGTTTATAACACCATTAAAAGATAACAAGTACAGTCTGACACAAGAGATTATTTTCAAGAAAAGCTGATGTTTTGCTGCATTAGAAGGAGATATCTGACAGGTTGTGGGTATTTTTAAATTTGACTTTTAAACTAACACTCTCCTTCGCTTTCATTTTATTTTCTCACCCCTCTCTCAATCTCTCTCTCCCTCTCCCACTATATATATATATATATATATATATCTTTCTGTATGTCTTGGTCTCTTCTTACTTCCTATCTGTTGCTAAAACGAAAAGCTTCCAGATAGATGTGAAACAAATGTATTTTCCGATCTGTAAATTTCCAAGTATAGCAAACGCGGTAAGATGGCACATGGTTAGTGACCTAGAGGATTTGAAACTAGTATATCCATCAATAACTGTATTGGTGTCATTACCAATGAACGCAGTCATATCAAACAATTAGCCTGGAAAAAGTTTCCAGCCAGTTATTCGAGATGTTTGCCAGAAAATTTTAGACTGCAGTTCTTCTTCTAATTATTATTATTATTATTATTATTATTATTATTATTATTATTATTATTATTATTATTCTCCTTCTCCTCCTTCTTCTTTTTCTTCTTCTTCTTCTTTTTCTTCTTTTTCTTCTTCTTCTTTTTCTTCTTTTTCTCCTTCTTCTTCTTCTTCTTCTTCTTCTTCTTCTTCTTCTTCTTCTTCTTCTTCTTCTTCTTCTTCTTCTTAAGTGTGGTGTGTAATAATAGTCCTTGGCTCTAGGATAGTGCTCTTTCCACTGTAATTGTCACCAGCTTCAACTTCATTCACATTGTCATCAACATTATCGTCATCACCATCCTCAACATTTCTGGTTGATGTTTCCTTTCTCATCATCTCCTCATCACCATCATCATCATAGCGGTGAGAGTAGTAATCATCATGGGCGTAATTGTCATCAAATGGCAGCGGCTTTCACAACCCCTCCAACCATCATTGTTTTTATTAGCAATCCTCATCAACACTGTCATCATTGTCTTTATCAGCAGCCTTTTTCATCACCATCACCACCGTCATCATCATCATCATCACCACCATCATCATCATCCTCATCATCAGCAGCAGCAATCTTCTACATCACTGTCATCATCATCGTCTTCAGTCACAGCACTAGCAGAGTGGTGGCGTTAATGCAGATAGACAGGTGAACACAAAAGCATTAACTATAATATCTCTTTGGGTACCTCAAGTTTCCAATATCCTCTAAGGTGGTGGAGGGTGGTCATCTGTAAGTAATCTATCTTGGAGAGTAAATAATATATATACATATATACAGCCTTATAAATGCAGCTGACAATATCACCTTGTCACCTTCATATATAATTGAAGCCTATGTTTATAGTGTAGAGAAATGCTGATGTTGATGATGATGATGGTAGTGGTGATGATGATGATGATGATT
>NC_069004.1:27896081-27896790 GCF_001194135.2 Octopus bimaculoides
AAATGCTGATGTTGATGATGATGATGGTAGTGGTGATGATGATGATGATGATTTTGATCATGATGATCACCACGTCCTCCATTATCGTCACCACCATTGTCATTATCATTATTATGAAAAATTAGTAACTTTGTGAAACATACAAGTTGTTATTCTTTCAATGATTTCTATGTTCTCATATATCAAGATAATTGCAGTACGATTGTTATAATACAGTGGGGAGTGAGTGTATGTGTGTATGCATGCTCGTACACACACACACACACACACACACATGCACACATGCACGTGCAACATATATGAAGATGTGTGAGAAATAGGGGGTGGAGAGCCAACATAAATTTCAACTTTATAAATGCTTGCTGATTACAGAGAAATTTGTCGTGGTTATTGTAGCAATTTGGGTGGAAACCACATACAGGTCAATGAATAATAACAGTGCTGTGTTCAGCGGTAACTCTTATAGTGTTGTTGTTGTTGTTGTTGCTATTATTATTATTGTTGTTGTTGTTTCTGTTGCTCTTAGAATATCATTGATTTAATTTCTGTAATTTGGTATGTGTTGTTGTGTAGTTGTTCACTTTCGATGAATGTTTAATGAAAACATGAGCTTATTATTTTGATGGCTGTTGTTCAGTTTAGTGAAATTATAGCAAATTCATTCAAAAATTTAATAATAAAAAAGAAAAAAAAAAAAAAAAAAAAAAAA
>NC_069004.1:27897337-27898311 GCF_001194135.2 Octopus bimaculoides
TATATATATATATGTGTGTGTGTGTGTGTGTGTATTTAGGTACAGACATGACTGTGTAGTTAAGAAGTTCTCTTTGCACCCATGTAGTTTCAGGTTCAATTCCACTACTCAAACTTCTATTCTAGTCCTGGGCTGGTTAGTGCCTTGTGAGTGAATTTGGTTGACTGAAACTGTGTAGGGGTCTATCGTCATCATTCAATGTCTGTGTTCTATGGTGGAATTAGTTGGATGATTTTACAGGATCTGCTGGGCCCAAGGCCTTATTGTACTCCAGTGTCTACTTTGGCACAGTTTCTCCAGCTGGATGCCCTTCTTGGCACCAACCACTTCGCAGCATGTGTATATAAAGACGCAGGTGTTGCTGTGTGGTAAGAAAGCGGCGAGCTGGCAGAAACGTTAGCACACCTGGCGAAATGTTTAGCAGTATTTCGTCTCCAATTACGTTCTGAGTTCAAATTCCGCCGAGGTCGACTTTGCCTTTCATCCTTTCGGGGTCGATAAATTAAGTACCAGTTACGCACTGGGGTTGATCTAATCGACTTAATCCCTTTGTCTGTCCTTGTTTGTCCCCTCTATGTTTAGCCCCTTGTGGGCAATAAAGTAATAAGAAGCTTGCTTCTCTACCACATGGTACTGGGTTCAGTCTCACTGTGTGGCACCTTGGGCAAGTGTCTTCAGCAAACCACTCAATTCCATGTTGCTTCAATCTACTCCTTTGAAAATGCATGCCAGTGGAGTGCTGATACATCCCTCCTCCCCTCTTTCTCTCTGTCTTTCTGTCTCTCTCTGGGGCTGGCACATTCTTCATGAGGGCTGAGAGAGTGTTTGTATCTACTTGTAGCCCCTCTGGCACTTAAAACAATAAGCAAAAGACTGGTACCTACTACCAAGTCATACATTGCTTTTGAATGACAACTGTGATTGGTTGGTTGATGTGTGAGTCTTTGTGTGTGTGTGTGTGTGTGTGTGTGTGT
>NC_069004.1:27898463-27918599 GCF_001194135.2 Octopus bimaculoides
TGTGTGTGTGTGTGTGTGTGTAAGCTGCAGGTCTAGTGCTGGAATTGTAATGATGTTTTGGCTGTTGTTGCTGTTATCGTTGTCATTATTATTGTTGTCACACTTTTTTCACAAAAGAGAGAAGAAACAGCAGCCTCATTTTCTTGAAATCACATCACCAGAAACAAAAAAAAAAAAAAAGAAATGCCACATTAAAATATAGATGTACTATGTTTGAAAAATAAAATGGGATGTTTACAGTAGGAATGTTTTTAGGTCACAAGACTAGCTTGGCTTAACCCTCGAGCATGTAGACCAGCCATACCCTGCTCTAACATTCTACATGTTAAAATTGGCCAGATCCAGCCTCTCACATCTACCCTACCATGTCATTTTGAATACAGTCAATCACATCATTGAAATCTTAAAGCTACAAAATAAAGCATGATTAATTCAGGTCCTGTCAAATCATCCAACCCATGCCAGCATGGAAAGATGTTAAACCTTGATGATGATGTAACAAATCATCCTCATTGTTGCCCTCATTATTTTCATTATATCTTTTATAAGGCGGTTAATTGGCAGAATCGTTAGCATACCGGACAAAATACTCAGTGGTATTTCATCTGTCTTTACATTCTGAGTTCAAATTTTGCTGCAGTCATCTTTGCCTTTCATTCTTTTGAGGTCGCTAAAATAAGTACAGTTAAGCACTGGGGTTGACACAATCAACTTCCCCTCCCCTCAAAATCTGCTGCCCTGTGCCGAAATTTGAAACCATTATTGTCATTGCATTAAGTATTACATACACTAAGCGCCTTAAAGTAGATGCAGTTTTATTTTATTTTTTATTTTTTTGTGACCAAGTCACACAGGCAATATTTCACTTCACTAACATTATTAATGCTTCTTCTATTCCTGAAGTAAAAATATTATAAGAAGCATCACTCCTCCCACCTCCAACTCTTTTACATTCTCAGACTATATATATGCCCATGTGAGAAATCAGTGGGAATCCATAAGACCAAAGGTCAGCTGTATTTCCATATAATGTTCAACATCAGCTTATTAACCATTGTAGGGACCTTTCGCTTACCACCATCTAATGTCTTGTTTAGAGAGAGACAGACAGAGCAAAAGTTATTTTTGTACCATAGTGTAGAAGTGTTGTCGGTGGGTAAGGACTATAACTCTTACCTTCTTAATTCTACTTCCTCACCCATCTTTTACTTTCTTTTTTTTTTTTTTCCCTGAAATTAATATTCTATTCAAATGAGTTCTTTGATAATTCTCTGAATGACAATGCATTAGCCTCAGGTCTTGGGCATTTAGAATTGAATTAAACTTTAAAAACCTAATGGAGATAAAGTCAAAAAGCTACGTATTGGACTGGACTTCTAAATTTCTAATTCAATGCTGAAACTTATATTTATATAAACTATTCATATAATATACTCAAATTGTATATTGCACATATAAGCTAATTGTTAGATGAATGGCCAGCAACAGAACAGACATAGAAAGTGCAACAGTAAAAGACTCTATGTGTGTGTGTGTGGACATTAAATATAGAAGCATAGAGAGTAAGAAAGTAGGAATGCAAAGGAGTAAAAGAAAGCACACAGGATAAAGAGAGATATTGTAGGGGGTAGAGAGAGAGAGAGGTGGAGTGAGTGGGTGAGAAAGAATGGGAAAAATTACATGAGAAATAGATTTTGCATTGAAATCTTGCATGATAAAATGGCTGAAAATATAGTTATTATTTCCAGTATTTTTAAAGAATAGTAGCCTTTGCTCTGGTACAAGACAAGGTCAGTGCTGTATTCAACATTTCCTTCGCACTGTAGTTTTGCCACTAACAGTCTAATATATCAACTTGCAAGATACAATAAAAATAACAACAACAATAATAATAATAAGAATAACAATAATAATAATATTGGCAATAATGATTTCTAACTTTGGCACAAAGCCATGGAATTTTGTTGGGGGTATAGGGTAGCAAATTTAATGGACTTCCTCCTGATAATTGACTAGTGTATGTGTATATATATATATATATATATATATATATATATATTTTTTATCAGGCCCACAAAGATAGAAAATAAAATAATGAACTAAGATAAGGGAGCTATACTAATTCTGGTGTCCAGTTACAATAATAAGATTTTTAAGTGCAAACATGGCTATGTGGTTAAGAAGATTGCTTTGGAGCCATATGGGTTCAGGTTCAGTCCCACTGCACAACACCTTGGGCAAATGCTTTTAGGATAGACTCTGGCCAACCAATACTTTGTGAGTGAATATGATATCTTGAGGCTTGTGAAAGGCTATCATATATATATATATGTGTGTGTGTGTGTTTTTACATTTGTCCCTCCACTGCTTGGCAACCAGTATTTGTATGTCTACCTTGTAACTTAGCAGTTCAGCAAAAGAAATCAAAAGAATAAGTACTAAAGTTCAAAAAGAAAAAAAAAAAGGATACCTACTGGGGTCGATTTGTTTGACAAAATCCTTCAAGACAGAGCCCCTGTGTGGCTGCAGACCAGTGATTGGAATAGGTTAAAGTTAAAAGGAAGAAGGTAATGTCTGCAGAAAATAACATTGCAAATGTTTGGATGACAGGTCAGTCATTTTATGTCAACCCTATATATAACTGGCACTTATTTTGTTGCCCTTGGAAGAATCAAAAGTGAAGTTGACATTGGAGGGATTTTCAACTTGCTGTGGTGTATGTAACCAATATAAGGTATTTTGGCTGTGTGGTTAAGAAGCTTCCTTCCCAACCATGTGGCCTTGGGCTTCAGTCCCACTGCTCAACACCTGTCTTCTACTATAGCTCTGGGCTGACCAGGGCCTTTTGAATGGATTTTGTACATAGAAACTATGTGTGTGTCCTCTATCGCTTTGAGAACCAGTGTTTGTTAACATCCCCATAACTTAGTGGTTCAACAAAAAGAGGCCGATAGAATAAGTACCAGACTTTAAAATGAGAAAAGAGAGTCAGTATTTGATTTATTTGACTAAACCCTTCAAGGCAGTGCCCCAGCATGGCTGCAATCTGATGATTGAAAAGAAATAAAATATATAAGAAGATTCAACATGGTTTGGAATTATGTGACAGTAAAAAAATGGTCAAAATTTTAGTAGCAGTGTATGTATGATCTCTATGGCTCACTGATTTAGTGAAGCAGATCAAGGGATGTTGGAGGGAATCATTAAGAGAATTCTCAAAGAGAATATTATGCTCTGCAGACAAGCAAATAATGAACGATTATACATGAAAAGCAAAGCATTAAGGCAGAAACAGCAGGTATATATACAAGGTGTATATAAGAAAATAAAATTGAGAGCAGCTTGTTACATAATAATGAAAAAGTGTGAATGGATGAGAATTATGTGGAAATGAATACTGTTCCATTATTGAATAGAAGAGGCAGAAAAAAAATGTGGTGAGTATATTATGGTTGGCATAGAAGATTATAGCAATGGTGAGATGAGATTGAATGGAGGAAAGAATGAATGGTACATGAAAGGAAATTGGATGGACTCTGAAAAAGGAAACTACAAAATAGCTCTGATGAACTAAAGAATTGCTTGTGCAAAAAATGATACTTTGTAGAGGGAAGTATTTAACTGTTTAATTAAAAAAAAAAAAAAAATAGTAAACGTGGTTAGCTAAGCTATAAAAGTGAGATGCGAGAAAAAAAAACCAAAAAAAAAACCAACTGTTTCATCAGTAACATGGAATAAATAATGGAAAGCAAAGCATGGAATAAGCTAAGAAATATGGTATTGTTATCACATATATGAACAGATTGTGTAGGGTTTTAAAAAATTAGAGAGAAAAAGTTAATTGTTTGGTGTAAAACTCCTTGTTAGAAATTATTATGATGTAAGAAAAACCATAACGGTAATATTTCTAACAGTATATTCTTTTATGATTTCCATAATGGGGTGGTCCACAGTGTAAGGCATGTTGTGTACTTAATACCGGACTATGTACTTTCACTATTGGTCTCTATTCATAGTAAAGTCAGTAGCTTCACTAAGTCAACATTGCATCTCGTTCTTCGTTATATCATCATCATCATAACACTTTTCCATGCTTGCATGAATCAGATAAAGATGTTCTCTGACCAGATGCCCTTCCTCTCGCTAACTCTCACATTATTTACATTTGACGGATATTTGTCCTCATCTTGGTTTATTGTTAACACAATGTTTTGGCCGATATACCCTCCAACCTTCATCATGTGTCTTGGGGAAATTTCGAATCTGGGTTCTCATTCCTAAGGTATTTTTCAATGTTGTTATTATTAATATTATTATTATTATTCAGGTCACTGCCTGGAAACAAACTCGGAATCTTGGTGTTAGTAGCCCACGCTCTTAACCGCTACGCCATATGAGGACAAATATCCGTCAAATGCAAATAATGTAAATAATGTACATAATTCCTCATCTCTGAGTGGTTGGCATTAGGAAGGGCATCCAGCTGTAGAAACTCTGCCAAATTTAGATTGGAGCCTGGTGTTGCCATCCAGTTTCATCAGTCCTCAGTCAAATCGTCCAACCCATGCTAGCATGGAAAGCGGACGTTAAACGATGATGATGATGATGATGATGATGATCTCTCACATGTTTTCATAGAATGAATGGAAATGAGTAGCATTGCTTGTATGAGAGTGAAACTCATTTTACAATGTCTAGACACTGAGAGAGAGAGAGAGAGAGAGAGAGAGAGAGAGACACACACACACACACACACATGACATGCTTCTTTCAATTTTCATATACCAAATTTATTTGTGTTGACCTGGGACTATAGTGGGAACTGAACTCAGAACCATGTGTTTGGAAAGTAAACTTCTTACCACACAGCCATGCTGGCCCTTGTTGACTTTGGATCAATATATCTTTCACAAAACTCCTTTCTTTTTTCTTTTTCTGTGATTCAAAAGGGTTGTCTGTGAAATAATTGGTTTTCTCAAAATATGTCCAGTTGAAATTAATCTTTTTGAATGTAAAATTTTATCAGTTGAAAATGTGTGCACACTCTTACAATTAACTGTTCATTATTTACTCTTTCTGCAATATGAACTCCAAAGTGCAACTCATAAATGTGAGCAATGTTCTGCATTTATCTGTTCTGACAGCTATTGTCTGCAGCTCACGACTAGAGAATAGAACTGTTTTAATCAAACTTTGAAAAGTTGCATTGTAATTCTTCCTCTGACTGTACAATTCCAAATAAAGTTGTGTGTACCAGCTGATACTCATTCTAATTGGAGTCTCTTTATCTAAAAACACTTCTACTGTCTGCCCTGTTACATCAAGGATAACAAGACTCTATATCAATAGAAGGTTGAGTTCCTTAGGTGGTATACATATGATCGTAGAATTCTGGTCACCAACAAACTATACTTTGGTTTTTATTAATCTTTTGCAGATGTAATTTCAATCATTTCACTGGCCTTTGTGCTACCAAAGGATTACCACTTAAATTATAGCTAATACAGGAAGTTTACAGTAGAAATTTTTTTGGATATCTTTAAACAGAAACTGTGTGGAAGCCTATCATATATATATATTTATATATGATGTCATTAACCTCATCACCATTGACAAGACCAAACAAGGTCAAAATTGCATGATCTGGTGGTTTTGGTACTGAAGGTAGCAAGTATTCATCTCCCTACTAGCGATATAAAGTATGCATTTGGCACCAAAAAGCCAGTATAAGATTTTTTCCCATGGTAACTACTGTAGTAAAGTTTGTTCTAACAGAACATTCACGTTTAAGTGGGGTTAAATATTGCCTCTTGGTATTAATACTGCCACTGTCACTAATATATATAGGGCCTTACCAAGGCAATGACTAGTGACCGAGACCTTTAGAGATATGCTGTGCTTGGGAAGACCCAACGAGCTAAGTGAGACCATAGCCCATGGCCTATGCCAGTGGGTGTAACTTATGAATATCCCTCATTCTACGGACAATAAACTTTGCTTGCGAAGACCTATTGAGGGAAGTGAAATCAAAATCGCTGATGTAACCGATGACAGTACTGCCTGATTGGTACGTTAAAAGCACATCCGAGCATGATCGTTGCCGGGCCATGGATTGGCTCCTGTGCCAGTGACACATGAAAAGCACCATTCAAGCATGATCATTGCCAGCGTCACCTAACCGGCACATGTGCCAGTGGCACGTGAAAAACAACATTCAAGCATGGTCATTGCCAGTGCCGCCAGACTGGCTCCCATGCAGGTAGCATGTAAAAAACACCTTTTGAGTGTGGACGTTGCCAGAACCACCTGACTGGCCTTTGTGCCGGTGGCACATAAAAGCACCCACTACACTCTCAGAGTGGTTGGCATTAGGAAGGGCATCCAGCTGTAGAAACTTTGCCAGATCAGATGGAACCTGGTGCAGCCTCTGGCTCACCAGTCCTCAGTCAAACTGTCCAACCCATGCCATCATGGAAAGTGGACATTAAACGATGATGATGATTTATGTGTATGTGTGTGTTTTTGTGTTGTCTTCACCCCACCACTGTTAGTTTGCTTAGATCTCTGTAACTTTGCGTTTTGGCAAAAGAGACCTATATAGTAAATACCTGACCTTCAAAAAAATAAATAGATATTGGGATCAGTTTGTTCAACTAAGCCCTTTCAGGTGGTGCCTCAGCATGGCTGTAGTCCAGTGACTGGAACAAGTATAAGGTAAACGATTAAATTTACAGAACATTGATATTAAGCATTAATAGAAGAAACTGAGGCAGCACCAACAGGTAACCTTCAAAATATATAAAGCGAGGCATTGTGTAAGTTGTATTTGGTTATTAAGGTGGAGAATGATAATAGGATGAAAGACAGCGTACAAGTTACAAACGGAATGAGACAGATGTAGGTTCAGCTGTGAGGGAAAGAGCTTTGTTTCCCAACTACATGGTTTCAAGTTTAGTCCATTGTGTGACACCTTAGGTATACGTCTTCTACTATAGCTCCAGGCCAACCAAAGTCTTATGAGTGGATTTGGTAGATGGAAAATGAAAGAACTCCATCATGTGTGTGTGTGTGTGTGTGTGTGTGTGTGTGTGTGTGTGTGTGTGTAGATAGATATGTGTGTTTGTATTTCCTTGTTGTTACATTGTGTGATAGTTGTAAATAATTATTAGTCATACATGCAGCACCATTCATTTCCAATATTCTGTGAAAGCAATGTTTGGCCACAGGGGGGGAATATTACTTTTCCTGGAAACACATGAGGGTTGATAACAGGAAGAGCATCCAGCTGTAAAAAGTTCCCTTCAGCAAATTCCATCCAACTTGCGTAAGCATTGGGAAAAAACAGACATTAAAATGATGATAATAATAATGATGAAACAAAGATAATGTTGAGAAATATATAATCCAGATTTGTGCAAATAGACTACATTAAACCTCTCTGCTATCTCTCGAGGGTATAAGGGGTATCGAGTTGCAGCCATTATTGTGTACAAGTACTGCTAAGCAGCTCATCAGAACCATTATTTATGTCTATACATGAAAGTGCTCAAGTTTATCTTCTTTATTATACTTATTACAATTGAGACTGTTTCACTCGTATCATATTTTTATTACACCTACCTGTATATTGTATGTTTATCTCACTTTACACTGATTAATAATGTTCATGGTGTATATACACCATAGAGATGGTATATTGTTTTACACACACACACACACACAGAGTTTATTGTACATATACATTCACAATAATTTAATACTCTATTCTGTATTTTTGCCATCTTTATGCTACATTTCACTACATATCTTCACAGTTAATATTACATCTGTCAGATATGATGGACGGCTATCATTATTATTGAGCCACCCCACCACCTTCTCTGACCCATTATAGCAAGGGTCAGCTGTAACTGAATTTTAAGGAGATTGGAAAAGAAAACACATCTACAGAAATGTGTGTGTGTGTGTGTGTATGTGTGCATGCATCTACATATGTGTACATCAGTCCATGCTTCGTAACAAAGACGAGGTAAGAAACTGTAATGTTAGTATTGGTTGTTTTGGCTCATATCACATGAAGAGCATGGTTGTTAGATACATCTAGAAACACACCCCATGTCACCATGATCTGAAGTAAAGTATATTAGTCCACTTCAACCAAGTTTAAGGACAGAGAAAGGAACTCGTTAGGCAATCACAGTGAAGGAAAAATGGAATACGTCAATGTAAACAGCAGAGATCGCATTCAGTTTTATAAATACTCAGAGAAAAGCTATTAGCAAATTTGTGTCTGTATGATACAAGCACATTTCTGTGTGTGTGTGTGTGTGTGTGTGTGTGTGTGTGATGTGCAGGTGTCACAACAACAACATTGCATAGTTGATTTGTACCACTTAAGTAAAACTGTTTGGATTTTAATAAAGGCAGGATAGCTAATAGGTCATCATCGTCATCCCCATCATTATCATTTGACGTCTGTTTTCCAAGTTGGTCTGGGTTGGATGGTTTGACAGGATCTGACATGTCACTGGGCTGTGTCAAGTTCTAGTGTTCGCTATAGTATGGTTTCTATGGCTGGATACCCTTCCTAACACTGACCAATTTTACAGTGTTGAGATGCTAAAGTACAATAGAGAAACAAGCATTACATAAGGGTGGGTGGGATAGCTGAGAAGTAGTGATCGGGTGCCAAAGCAAACCCTCAAGATACAAAATGAGCTTAAAAGAGGATACAGACTATGGACCAGGCAGAGGGTAGTTTCCTAAGAGTGTTGAGAGGAGAATGATAGATGGTTAGAGATGGGGGTAGAGCTGGATGTAGTGAGTGATGAACAAAAGTAGGGATGCAGTTGATGGGAAGAACCAGTATGGAGAGCGGCTATGATGAGACTTTGATATTTGACTGATGCTTAACTTAGTAACTTCAACTGTTGGCTGAGAAGCAGGGTCAGCTGCAGGTGAATTTAAACTCAGAATGTAAAGGTCAGTTGAAAATGGTCGGTGCACTAGCCTAGCTGAGGTATATTCTGCCCGGAATGGCCCTTCAGTTTGCTGTAGAAAAAAAAAAAAAAAATTTGCTTCAACAAATTCCAACTGACCCATGGAAAAGTGGATGAGGAAGAAGATGGAGCAAGCTAAGAAGGAAGCTTCTACATAGACACACAACCTGCCAGAAACATCACCCAAACTTCCATCAGATCACACTTCACTGTCTTTAAATGTAATGAACACGTTGAATAATGTAGTCATGAATATAAAGAAAGACTGGATGGTCACAACTGGAATGTTTTTGGTCATAGGTTTGGCTGTACAATCAGGGCTGTTCTGAGGACTAAATTATCACATCAGCAGCAACTTTAATATTTATTCATTGTATATTATTTCTTCTTCATCTGTAGTACTGAAGTGTTTTTGTTCATAATATAGATATATATCCTTCAATTGAATTAAAGCTACATCAATTGTAAGTTCTGTTATTTCTCAGTGGTGTTATAAACATTTACAAGTTAAAGATGGCCTAATGTTTTATGAACTGCAGCATTGAAGACACATTGAAGAAATGAAGATGTGTGTGGACTTTGTATTGAGTTTGTTTAAACATATTCCCAACACTGTTTATAAAGCAGCACATATTCATGTTTCTATATCGTGTATATCATTATCTTTGACATCTTTCTTACATCTTATCAACTCACAAGACATTTCCATCTAACAAGTTTAATTGTGTGTTTGTGTATTTAATAAGAAACAAATATTTTTCAAACATACTCACACCCCTACCCCACTGTCTTACCATTCTTCACACGCTCCATACATTCTTTCTACCGCCATCCAGCCCTTCTTTCATGTTCTTATATACCACCACCCCTTCCCGAGCCCACCCTGACACCTTGTCATCATCATCTTTATTTTTCTTCCCATCTCCACGCTGATCACTCCTCTCTAGTCTTGTATAATGTAAGCAGCCACGTAACTCTTCCACATCAAGGTGGACAGATAAAGTGCTTCAAGGATACACTCAAAGCCTCACCGAAGAGCTTCGAGACCAACTCCAACACCTGAGAAATGCAAGCATAAGACAACCCTGTCTAGCGAAACTGCACCAACAGAGGTGTCGCCTCCTGCAAACAAAGCAGGATTGCAGGAGCACAAAGAAACTGCAGACTGCACAAATCTAGAATCAACACCTTACCTTCAGTCCCATCAAACCACTCATGTCTGATCTGCAACAATGCCTTCCGCGCATGCATCGGATTGATTGGCCATGGCTGGACATACTGTGACTTATCTTCTTCCCCCATGTGATGACCTTGGTCATTGTCAGCAACGATGGATGAACTATTAAAAATAATAAATTAGCCTAAAGCTGCTCTATTCTCTACTGAAACTCCACTCAGCTGATGGAAATCTTAGTTTTGTGAGCTAAATATCAGCATCACTAGGGTTGATAGTATGAAAAAAGCACCCAGTACACTCTGTAAAGTGGTTAGTATTAATAAGGACATCTAGCCATAGAAACCAGAAACCATGCCAAAACATAGAATGGAACACTATGCAGTCCTCTGACCTCTTGGATCCTATCAAACCATCCAAGGATTCTGGATTATTTGTTATATTTACTTTACTTTATATGATTACAATCTTACGTTAACTTTCAAGTCTTTCTCAATTATTTCCCTTTAGGCTGTAACTATTTTGAAAGGTGAATTTAACTTTAGCTTGTATTAGATAAGAATAAACTATGTATTACTGTTACTAAATTTTCTACAGCCACCTTCACAGTCCATTACTACCAATAGGATTGATCAGGTACTGGACAAGGATTCTGGATTATTTTTCCAGTATTTTTGCTTAATTTTTGAGAGCAGTCTGGTTCGTTTTTAGTATTCTCATTTGTGAAAGCAGTCGAGTTTATTTCAGATATTCTCATTCTAAAAATCATCTCTGGCTAATCACTGAGAAGACGTTGGTGTTGCCTTGGCAGAGGTTTGCACTCTCTGATTGGTCTTGTTATTATTATTATTATTATTAAGATGGTGAGCTGGCAAAATCATTAGCACACCAGATGAAATGCTTAGTAGTATTTCACTCATAGCTATGTTCTGAGTTCAAATTACACATAGGCTGATTTTGCCTTTCATCCTTGCAGGGTCGATAAATTAGGTACTGGTTGCATACTGTGTTGATCTAATTGACTGGCCCCCTCCCCACAAATTTAAGGTCTTGTGCCTCTAGAAGAAAGGATTTTTATTATTATGGTGTCAAGCTGGCAGAATCGTTAGCACGCCAGGCAAAATGCTTAGCAGTATTTTGCCCATCACTACGTTCTGAGTTCAAATTCTGCCCATCACTACGTTCTGAGTTCAAATTCTGCCAAGGTCGACTTTGCCTTTCATCCTTTAGTTCAGATTCTGCCAAGGTGGACTATGCATTTTATCCTTTCAAGGTTGATAAATTAAGTACCAGTGAAACACTGGGGTCAATGTAATCAGCTAGTCCCTCCCTCAAAATTTCAGGCCTTGTGCCTATAATTGAAGCAGTTATTTTTATTACTATTAGTAGTAGTAGCCCTTGCCCTAATTGCTATAGATTGAAGGACATTTGAGCAAAGGTTCATGCTCTTAAGTGACCAGGGTGGTCTTGGATCTGTGGGGTTTCTTGATTGGCCCTAGTTGCAGGCTCTCCTGTATCAGGAAGACTGCATCATTGATGTGTTCACATATTTTGTATGCTATGCCTACTTTTTATCTTTTATCTCCGTCTCCTTTTTCTCCCCCTCAGCTTTTTAAGTAACTACATCACATGCACACACAAATTGTAAACTCTCTTTGTAATGTCTTCCTCAGCAGATGGCCTCTTGGCAAATAAAATTATCATCAGTGTCAAAAGTCAGTTATACAACATTGCCATCATCATCATCATCATCATTATTGTCAATAGTCATTGCCATCATCATCGTCATCAATAGCCAGTCATTCAACAAGTTTTATCATCTCTCAGAAATGTTAAATATATATTTAGTTGCTTCTAACATACAAATGCAGTGTAAAAAGAGAGATGAAAGTCTATACATTAAAGCATTGCACTAACATATTGCAGGGAGCAGAAAACCTCAAATGTAAAAGACCTTTTGCTGTAAGCCTTAATAGATAAACAAGGGAGTGTCAATATAGCTGCTTCAGAATGAAAGATAAGTTCAGAGAATAACCGAAGGGAAGGAAAAAGCAAAGAGTGAGAAGTGGAACAGCTAAGATATGAGAATTTACCTAAAAACTTCAAAGAATTATGAAGGTGAAGAATTTAAAAGAAATGTTGCACTAAGACATCGTGACCTTCAAGATTGGGTTAATTGTTTTGTCCTGTTTCTTTTTTCGTTTCTTCTTTTTTTCCCATTAAAGCTTGACTCATTATTATCATGATCATCCTTTTTTCCATGCTGGTATGGGTTGGACAGTATAACAGGAACTAATGAGCCACAGGGCTGTGCCGACCTTCAATGCCTGCTTTGGCATGGTTTCTATAACCGGATGCCCTTTGTAACACCAAGCACAGAGTGTACTGGATGCTTTTTCTTTTTGTAGCTCCTGCCCTGGCTGGTTCGCTAAGAATTCATGCGACAAGACTCCTTCAATTGAGTAGCGTATGGTATTGAGAGATGTGAAAGTGTGATAGAAAAACAAGAACTAGTCCCTTGCTGGAGGAGGTAAATGCAGGGCTTCCCCATCTGGAAATGAGAGAGAGCTAAATGAATCTCTAGTATATCCTGGATCCAGCAAGCATACTCAGTGAGTTGACTGTTCAGTAGATACTTGACTGGATGAGATTGTGGTGGTTGAAATGGATTTACCCAGTGTGGCTTTCTGTATGAATCACAAACAAATTAAGTTGGTGTTCATTATATATATATTATTATGTGAGCACCGACTTAGCCAATCAGTTACAGAATTTAGGGCACAGTACCTTTTATTGGTTCCAGAATATTGATGTTAGTAATGAAAATGATGATCTTCAGGCCAATCTCTGATTGACCAAGACCTTTGACCAAAGGCATTTCAACTAAGACCACCTTGTCTGTTTTTGTGTATCATTGTCAATGTAATCTACTTTTCCCCTCCCCTCGAAATTGATGGCCTTGTATCAAAATTTGAAAGAATTATTATTATGGGTTTTTCTTGCTTCAATTTTGTTTCCATTTCTTGCCATGTGTCTTCCTGAGTAGCAAGCTGGCAGAATCATTAACACACTGCGCAAATTGCTAAGTAGTAGTTTGCCCATCTTTACTTTCTGAGTTCAAATTCCACCAAGGTCTACTTTACCTTTCATCCTTTCAGTAATAAAATAAGTACCAGTTGAGTGAATTTGATACCAGTTGGGTGAATTTATTAACTTATTAATTTATTAACTTATCCCCTCCCCCAAATTGCTGGCCTTGTGCCAAAATTTAACAGCATTATTATTATTTCACATATGCTGTCTGTTCAATATCTGCAACATAAAATGGCTGGATAAGATATCAAATGTCAAAATTTTAGATTTGATATCTCCAGTATTGAAAGCATGCTGTTGTTTGCATGTAAGATGATTGCATTCCAAAAATTCTTTTGTGTGGCCAACAAGTGGAAGGATTCTGCAGTAAAGGAAGACCCATCCGTAAGTATAAGGACCGGTTGAAACAATCACTTAAATCCCTACAGCTTAATTTAACATCTTGGGAATGTTATTGCCTAGATCGATCTGAGTGGCATACAATTTGTCATTATGCATCTAAACAATTTGAGTTGAAGAAACAGAACAATAAAAGAAACATATCCTGTAGTCAACAGACACATTTCTTCAATCCCGCATGGCTTAGTGGTTAGGGCATTCGGCTCACAATTGTAAGGTCATGAGTTCGATTCGCGGTGATGCGTTGTGTCCTTGAGCAAGACACTTTATTTCACGTTGCTCCAGTCCACTCAGCTGGCAAAAATGAGTAGTAACTGTATTTCAAAGGGCCGGCCTTGTCACACTCTGTGTCACGCTGAGTCTCCCTGAGAACTACGTTAAGGGTACATGTGTCTGTGGATTACTCAGTCACTTGCACGTTAATTTCATGAGCAGGCTGTTCTGTTGATCGTATCAGCTGGGACCCTCGTCGTCGTAACCGACGGAGTGCTCCTTGTTCAATCCCTGGTAAAATCAAAACCATCATTATCCCCATTGTGACTTCGCAGCAAAATCCAAATTACATTTACATACACATCCATTAAAAATAAATGCAGTTTCTTTGTTTGCAATCGTTTTTTTTTTTTTCTGTTTTTTAAATCCTTTCCTTCAAACACTCATATGTTGAAATCAACGTGAGTGACCAATTTATTATCGTTTAATTTTCCATTCTTGTAGTGTTAACAATCTTAAAGTTTCTCCATTGAGATTTGTCTGCCAGGCAGGTTTAAACTTCTAACACACACACACATTCTTCTTCTCTCTCTCTCTCTCTCTCTACTCAGCTGTCAATTATGTGAAGCATTCCTTTTTCTCCAATACTTTGGTCTTTACTGTTTACTTTTTGTAATCTGGGTAAAGAGGGGGGGGGGGAAAGTCAGCCATCAGGCGTTAAGTATATTATAAAGACAGTGCTTTCACCTCATTCTTTTGGGTCACTTCTTTAGCAAACCTTGACATACAAAATATAAAAGCAACAAAAAAAAAAAAAGAAATATTTTTTTTAATATCTGGTGAAGGACATTTATCACAGAAAGAAAAGTAAAAAGAAACCCAATATGTCTACAACTTTTGGTTGAGAGAAACTAATGACCCATAAGTTGTGATACTTTCGAAGAGAATGGTTTGTAATGTATGTTTGCATATACCTGCATGTGTACATACATTGTTTGTTCATTCATTCAGTTTCTTATGTGAAATATTTACAAGAATGTGGGGTTCTTTTTATATATATTTTGAAATTCTTTTTTTATTGGAAATATTTTCATTGAGAATTTCTACAGGAATGGCTATGCGGTAAGTATCTTGCTTACCAACCACATGGTTCCAGTTTCAGTCCCACTGTGTAGCACCTTGGGCAAGTGTCTTCTGCTATAGCCTCAGGCCAACCAAAGCCTTGTGAGTGAATTTGGTAGACGGAAATTGAAAGAAGCCTGTCGTATGTGGTAAGTAGCTTGCTTACCAACCACATGGTTCAGGGTTCATTCCCACTGCATGGCATCTTGGGCAAGTGTCTTCTACTATAGCCTCAGGCCGACCAAAGCCTTGTGAGTGGATTTGGTAGACGGAAACTGAAAGAAGCCCGTCGTATATATATGTGTGTGTATACATGTTTGTGTGTCTGTGTTTGTACCCCCAACATTGCTTGACAACCGATGGTGGTGTGTTTACGTCCCCGTAAACTTAGCGGTTCGGTAAAAGAGACTGATAGCATAAGTACTAAGCTTAGAAAGAATAAGTCCTGGGGTCGATTTGTACGACTAAAGGCAGTGCTCCAGCATGGCTGCAGTCAAATGACTGAAACAAGTAAAAAGAAAACTAAAGAATATACATATAATATATATATGTGTGTGTATGTGTGTGTGTGTTATGACATTGATGATATATATGTGGTGTCTGTTGATCATGGTTGTTTGTTCACCTCAGTTTGTCTCTGGTATAGCAAGACCTATAATAAAAGACAGTCCATCTATGACCATCAAGTTTTTTGTGGCAGGACAGTGAGTGTTCAAGAATAATGTACCTGTCAGTTCATTATGATGATATAGAGTGTGATTTGAAAGGAAGTTGACTGTTGTTTCTTGCAGGTCAAGTAACCATCTTGCAACTCCTTCAGTTCACTTTTGTTGAGGTTAAATTCTCTACTTGCCTTGAGCAAGTTAACCCTTTTGTTACCATATTTCTTTGGAAATGCACTGCCTTAATTTCAATTAATTTGGAAAATGAGAATTTAGTTAGATAACATGGTCATTAATTAACTGGTGTTAGAAGTATAAATTAACATGAAATTTTAATGGAAGTTTGTAATTTGGTTAGTTCACATTACTCTGTGAAGAGCATAGAACCAGGTTCCAAGTTTCTCTGGTATATTCCACCCTGGAAGGGACACCAGTCTGTCACAGGATTACTCATATTTGCCAGCTGAGTGGACCGGAGCAACGTGAAATGAAGTGTTTTGCTCAAGAACACAACACATCACCTATTCCAGGAATCGAAACCACAATCTTACAATCATAAATGCAACACCCTAACCATTATCCCATTCACTTCCACAAGTTTTTAATTCAGATCTCTTTAAAGCAGGAAGCTTGTTTCATAGAATTGAGGGTGGTCTCTGGTAAGTTGGTTTTAAAAGGGTTAAAGTACCAATATATTCACCCTCTGTTTATTATAAGTCCTGTTTATTGTTGGAATTGTACTTGATCTGAGACCATATATCGAAACTGAAGCAATCCTTACATCATGCTATTTGAACCATTTAGAAGCACCATTTATAAACACAGAAACTGTGAAATTCACTGTGCTTTATTTCTTAAGTTATCAAATTTTTTCCTGCTCACAACTACAGCCAAGTTACTGATGTGCAGTTTCACTGCATCTTATTTGCAGTAGATTTGTAATGGTAACAGGGTCAGAGTTGTACAACAAAAATTTTGACTCTTTAAAAAGTGAATTTAATAGTTTTTGTTTGCTTTTAAATAATTCAAGTGACTCTCATATGATGCAACAATTGCTTCAGTTTCAACGCAGGGTCTCAGATCATGTCACTTGAACACATAGTTCCTATCACTTTCAAACTCATCTGTCCAACACATCTACCGAATATTAACGTCCCTGTGTGAGTCCATGAGACATGGTGATGGTAAATATATCTTAGTGCTGTAATACCCGTAGGCACAGGCATGACTGTGGGTAAGACGCTTGCTTCTTAACCATGTGGTCTTGGTTTCAATCCTTCTGTGCAAGCGTCTGCTACTATAGCTGCATTTCGACCAAAGCATTGTGAGAGAATTTGATAAGCAGAAACTGAAAGGCGGTGAGCTGGCAGAAACGTTAGCATGCCGGGCAAAATGCTTAGCGGTATTTCGTCTGCCGTTACGTTCTGAGTTCAAATTCTGCCAAGGTCGAGTTTGCCTTTCATCCTTTCAGGGTCGATAAATTAAGTACCAGTTATGCACTGGGGTCGATGCAATCGATTTTATCCCTTTGTCTGTCCTTGTTTGTCCCCTCTATGTTTGGCCCCTTGTGGGGCAATAAAGAAATAAGAAAGTGAAAGAAGCCTACCATATAGGTGTCGTTGTGCTGTGTTTCCCTCATCACCGCCACTTGACAGTTGGTGTTAGATTGTTTACAACCCTTGTAATTTAGCAGTTCAATAAATGAGATAGAATAAATACCAGACTTCAAAAAAAAAAAAAATCTACAGGTCAATTTGTTTGCCTGGGCCCTTCAATGCAGTGCTTCAATATCGCTGTAGTTCAATGACTTCAACAAGGTGAAGATAAAAATAAATAAACAAAACGTTTGGACTGAAAACCAGGTGAGGGGGTCAGTTATGAGATGTCACAACTCCACTTCTCCTCACGGCATATGAACTTACCTTTAATCATGAATTTAAAGTTTGTTTAGTTTGGTTCATAGTCTCAAAGGTGTTGACATCTAGACTAAAGGATTTACACTGTCTAATTTGCTAATTCATGGTTCTGTGTTCAAATCCCATTAGAGTGAACTTTGTTTTATCTCAGTAAAGTTGATAAATTAAGTATGAATAATAATAATAATAATAATATACTCGAGTTGGCTTCATCGACAACATACCATTTCCCATTTACACTCAGGTCTATACATCATCAACAATACCTTCTCTCGTTTCTCTATGATTTATATATATATATACTTCAAAAAGAAATCAATATTTGGTGGTTAGCCAGTATTCAAAAGGTGAACATCTTTAAAACAAATGTTATATACTTCATAATAATTATAATTACACCTCATTAAAAACAGATACTGTAATTTGAAATGAAAGAGAGATAAATTATCATCAAGCATCTCCTTAATAACGTTATGAAGTGTGGAGATGTTACAGATGTTCCATAGAATTGTCATTGGTAGCCGTGATAACGAATCATTGGTGAGTGGGTTGATGATGTAACCGATAACATTACATACGTGACACCCTACTGTATGTGTTCACTATACTGTATTCTCTTCTGAGCTATTTTCTTTCATCCACATTGTTGACACCTATGTGTGTGTATGTATATATATGTGTGTGTCTGTGTACATATACAAATTCATATGTCTATATGTGTGTAAAAAGTACCCATACTGGTGTCTTGTACACAGCACCTGTGCTGGTGCCACTTAAAAACCACCCGGTACACTCAGTAAAGTGGTTGGTGTTAGAAAGGGCCTCCAACTGTAGAAGCCATACCAAAACAAACAAGTGGAGTCTGGTAGAGCTCTCTGGTTTACCAGCTCCTGCCAAACCGTCCGACTCATGCCAGCATGGAAAACGGACGTTAACCCTTTAGCATTCACATTATTCTTTTCTGCTCTAGGCACAAGGCCTGAAACTTTTGGGGAGTAGGAGGCAGTTGATTAGATCCACCTCAGTATGTAACTGGTACTTAATTTTGACCCTGAAAGAATGAAAGGCAAAGTCGACCACAGCAGAATTTGAACTCAGAACGTAAAGACAGACAAAATACCACTAAGCATTTCACCCAGCATGCTAACGTTTCTGCCAGCTCCCCCCCCCCTGCATTCATATTATTCTGTCAAAAGTAAGGCCTATTTATTCTCCTTGTTTTGAATTAATCATGTATTATCTTGTAGCTTTGAGATTTTGATAAGGTAGCTGTTAATTTTTAGAACGATACTGTAGCGTTGGTGTGAGAGGCCACATCTGGTCAGTTTGAGAATAAAACAGGTAGAATGTTCTAGCTGGATATGGCCAGTTTAAATGCTAAAGGGTTAAATGATGATGATGATATATATATATATATATATATTTCATCGTCATCATCAATTAATGTCCGTTTTCCATGCTGGCATGGGTTGGACAGTTTGACAGGAGCTAGCCGACTGAAGAGCTGCCCGCACTCCGTGTCTGTTTTGGCATGTTTCTATGGTTGTATGCCTTTCCTAACACCAACCACATTACAGAGTGTACTGGGTGTTTTTATGTAGCACCAGCATGGGTGCATTATGCGGCACCTATGAGCCTGGAAGATTAGGAATACTCAGCTGGTGAGGAATGCAAGGAACAAGCTTGTATGCAAGGACAATCACACTTTTATTTAGCCTGACATGTCTTTTCAACCACAACATTGTCATGTTAATATTCATATTCTTCTCTCTTCTTCTTCTCCTTTATCTATCTTTATTGATTTTACTTACTTACTCCTACTTACAAAGTAGGAGTGGTGGGTATTTTTGGAAAAAAAAATTTTTTTTCCCTCTTGACCAAGGATGACTATCACTGACCATTAAGAACATTGTGTTCAAAGACAAAATTATTCTTGACACTTGTGGCTCTAATGGTCACTTCTTATGAGTCCAGCTCTTGACAAACATACACGTCTGCAGATACTGCAGATCAAGTTTCCCCCATTCAGTACATTGGCGGTGTTTTTGAGCAGCTCACTTAAATGCATCAAATAGCATTTATCTTGTTTCTTGAAATAAATTTTTCAAAATGATGGTGTCTATTTACTTTTGAAATGCCTATGTATATGTGTTCACTTGGGGACTTATTTTAAGTTTTTACTGTTGCAGAATTTGAGCAGGTCACTAACATAGTGAGAAAGCTTTTTTCTCTTTTTTTTTTTTAAAGTGAAGACAGCTCTGTGGGGTTGTGGTTATCTGAAATAGTTGATAGAAGTGTGTTTGTGTGTGTGTGTGTGTGGATAAGCTTGCACTTGTAGATATGCTTGTCATGGTACAACATAAGTCTGTGTGTTTCATTACTGTGTATCTGTATATGTAATTCCATGTATGTGGTTGCATGCATATGTTCACCCAGGAACTCTCAAATAGAGAATCAATCCCTGGAATGTTTTACAAATTGTATGGATGTATACATGTGTGTGTGTGTGTGTATATATATATATATATATATATATATATATATATATATATATATAT
>NC_069004.1:27919036-27925374 GCF_001194135.2 Octopus bimaculoides
AACCACATGGTTCCGGGTTCAGTCCCACTGTGTGGCACCTTGGGCAAGTGTCTTCTACTATAGCCTCGGGCCGACCAAAGCCTTGTGAGTGGATTTGGTAGACGGAAACTGAAAGAAGCCCGTCGTATATATGTATATATATATGTGTGTGTGTGTGTTTGTGTGTCTGTGTTTGTCCTCCTAGCATTGCTTGACAACCGATGCTGGTGTGTTTACGTCCCCGTAACTTAGCGGTTTGGTAAAAAGGAACCGATAGAATAAGTACTAGGCTTACAAACAAAGAATAAGTCCCGGGGTCGATTTGCTCGACTAAAGGCGGTGCTCCAGCATGGCCGCAGTCAAATGACTGAAATAAGTAAAAGAGTATATTCAATATCATAATAAAATAAGCACCAGTTGAACTCAGCCCCCAAAACTGCTGGCCTTGTGTCAAAATTTGAAATCAATATTTTCAATGAATCCATAATATGTATGGATGATTGTGTGGAGGCGCAATGGCCCAGTGGTTAGGGCAGCGGACTTGCGGTCATAGGATCGCGGTTTTGATTCCCAGATCGGGCGTTGTGAGTGTTTATTGAGTGAAAACACCTAAAGCTCCACGAGGCGAACCCTGCTGTACTCTTTCACCACAACTTCCTCTCACTCTTTCTTCCTGTTTCTGTTGTGCCTGTAATTCAAAGGGTCAGCCTTGTCACGCTGAATATCCCCGAGAACTACGTTAAGGGTACACGTGTCTGAGGAGTGCTCAGCCACTTGCACGTTAATTTCACGAGCAGGCTGTTCCGTTAATCGGATCAACTGGAACCCTCGACGTCGTAAGCGACGGAATGCCAACAACAACAAATGGATGATTGTCACCACATATAATTTCTTATAGGATAGACAACATTGAATAAACTGTTGCCTTGTAATGTGTGTGTGTGTACAAAGGAGTGCTGAAAATTTCCAGGCTTTGGGTAAAAGAAAATACAAGAGGATCAGTTAATTATGATTTTATTCAACATTTTCCCCTTTTGGATTCACACACTTATTCCAGCAGTCCTTCAGTTTTTCTAAGCTCTATAAAGCTAAGTTCTGGGGTGTAAAATGGCAAACTGGCAGAATCGTTAGCATGTTGGACAAAATGCTTAATGACATTTCCCCTGGCTCTTTACATCCTGAGTTCAAGTCTCTTCAAAGTCAATTTCGAATTTCATCTCTTTGGTTTCAATAAAATGAAATACCAGTCAAGTACTGGGGGTCAATATAATTGACTTGTCCCCTCCCCTCGGAATTCCAACCCTTCAGCCCTGCAACAGACTGACATCTCATTCAGGGGGAAATGTTGTGATCTATCCCAGGCACTTGTATTCCATGGAGACTGGATAACTGATGTTATGAGTCCCAAGACTCAAGAAAGATAGAACTAAAATAGTTCTGGGATTAATTTAAGCAATTCGCTAAAATATGTTGTCTCAAACTTGCATCATTGTCGTTGTTATCACCACTATCGTCATCATCATCATTATTATTATCAATTTGTTTATATCCAGCAACAACTGCACTATTATAGAACAGATTGATTTAAAAGTACATCTGTCTCAAGATTGTCTGGTTAAGAAAGTAGAACAGCTTGGAATGAGTGAGCTAAAGCTGGCTTTATAAAATTGTGATCAACAGATGAGTTGTGTGGGCAAGAGATATTACCAGATGAGTTGATACAATATAGAAGATATTTGGATTAGAGATAATCTCATATGCAATTTGTGATGGGTGTTGAAAACAAAAAAAACATAGTTGCTGATGGCAACACTATAGTGATAAAAGTGGTGCTTCATCGGCTTGTTGTTTATTAATAAAGTGACACTCCGTCAGTTACCATGACGAGGGTTCCAATGGAACAGCCTGCTCATGAAATTTACATGCAAGTGGCTGAGCACTCCACAGACATCCATACCCTTAATATAGTTCTCTAGGAGATTCAGTGAGACACAGAATGTGACAAAGCTGGCCCTCTGAAATACAGGTACTACTCATCTTTGTGAGTTGAGTGGACAGGGGCATCATGAAATAATGTGTCTTGCTGAAAGACACAAGTCACAGGGAACTGAACTCATGACCTTAGAATTGTGAGCCGTATACCCAAACCTCTAAGCCACTCACCTCCACTGTTTATTAATAGAAACAGTTCAAAGGTGATGCAAACTATTTGTTAGATTATATAGGTTAGTCCACATCGCTCCATAAGGAACGAGGGCTGGTTTCCCGTTTCTCTGGTGTATATATATTTCTTGCTAATGGGACACTGGTCTGTCACAGGATTACTCATTTTTACTAGGTGAGTGGATTGGAGCAGCTTCAAATGAAGTGCTTTTGCTCAAGTAGATAAAGCATTACCTGGTCCAGGAATTGAAACCACAGTCTTATTATTCACTAAGCTATGCACCTCCACATTGATTTATATAAGAAATCAAAAAATATCACCTGTTGATCATAGTCACTTGGTCAAAGTTTTTTACCGTTGACTTGGGTTGACCAAGGCTTTATGAGTAGAATTTTGTTGCTGGAAACTATGTAGAAGCCTTGTACTGTAACCTCTCAATCCACAGCTTTAGCCAACTTCCCCTTCCTTGGGGTTTGTAGTCTTGTGAACAGCATGGTGACCCTACCAGTGCTTGTGACATGTAAAAAGCATCCACTACACATTGTAAAGTGGTTAGCATTAAGATAGGCATCCAGCTGTAGAAATGGCGCCAAAGCAGACGTTGGAACCATGATGTGGTCCTCGGCCTCTTTGGATCATGTCAACCTGTCCAACCCATGCCACTATGGAACATGGACATTAAACGATGATATGCGTGTGTGTATTTAAATAGGTGCTTTGAAATAAAAATCCCTTGTGATGTGTGTTCTGTCTAAATTACATAGACGCTGCTCTGTTGCAGTCTTTATCATAAATGCAGTAAAACTTGTCCATAAAATGCGATAAAAAAAAATAAAGAACTAAAAGGCTTTTATTGCTTATTTGTTTCCAATGTAACTACATCTATTTTACTTCAAACTGAACAGTCTTATTTCATACAAACAAGAAGTATTAAGAGTTTAGATTGGAACTCTTTGCTTGCTGTCTCTGTCCCCTATCCCTCATCCCTCTCTCTCTTCTCTCTTCTCCACGCTCTCTTCAATAATACTAAGGAGATGCGGGGTGTTATTTTTGTCCCTTTGCTGTACTGCATCATTTAAATTAGTGTTATAAAATCTGAGAAGCTGTGTGACAGGGTAGCAATTTGTGGAGTCTGAACTGTCTAGTTTTATTGGATATAGTTGTGCAGAGCGAAATCATGGTGTGTGAATGGGGAAAAGAGAGAGAAGCCGGAATAAGTTTCAGTAAGAAGTGATAGGAAGGAAGTTGGAAAGTGTAAGATTTTTCAGACTATTCTAAGTAGCAATGCCTGGGTCATTTGTTTTCAGAGTGTCTACTTACGGTAAAATATCTTCTGCTGCTTCTAGTTTGTTGGATGGACGGACATAGTTTGGGAGTGGCGGGTGAGGTGTATTATTGCAACAACAATCATGTATGATGGACTTATTTTCTATTTCTATCAATTTATCTTAGCATATACATATTGTAAGTTACAGAGCCATTTGAGTCTAGTCCAATATGATTTATCCAATATAAGGATGATATGGAAATCTTACATGCAAGCTGTGTAAGAGCGTATGGTGGTGTGAGAGGCAAAAGGCAGGGGTGTTATAAAACTTATTTTTCATCTTCTATATCTGAAATGCAAGATGGTTGCTGCTGCCCTAAACCATTATTTGAACAAACTAAAAATGCGTGTCATTGAGCAGAAATATCTAGGTTTTCATTAGAGTGACAATGCATCTGTTAATGTGCACAGAAGCAGCTTAGAGTTGTATGGGTTCAATTCAAGGTGAACGACATATGCAATTTTTTTAGGTTTTTTTTTCTTCTTTCTTTTTTCCTTTGTTCATATTTTTCTGTTTCTTCCATTAGTCTTCTTAGCTGCATTTTCAGTGTTTCTAATAACATAATTTCTACCATCTTCACAGATGGTAGAAATGTTGTTGTTGCTATTTAGCCCCGAGCCAGCCCCGTGATCAAAGACAGTGCTTTCAAATTTGGCTCAAGGCTGGCAATTTCTGGGGTGAGGTGGGGTGGGAGTACTAGTCGATTACATCAACCCCTAATACTCAACTTGTACTTATTTTGTCAACCCTGAAAGGATGAAAGGTAAAGTCGACATCAGTGGAGTTTTAACTCAGACCGTAAAGGCAGATGAAACGCTGCTAAGCTTTTTACTCAGTCTGCTCACAATTCTGGTGAAGTAGATGATTCTGGTACTAATGTAAGAATGTCTGATCTACTGATGCATGTAAAAGATGTCAGCTGTATAAAGATGTGCTGAGTGCTTCATGTGAATGGAACCTGTAGAATAGGGTACCCTGAAGATATGGGGTGAATGCATGGAGAGTTACGTGTAATAGAAGAATTCCACAAAGATGACAATAACTGTAATGTTTAATGACATATAGTGCTACCAAATCAGGTTGGAGCCTGGTGTAGCCATCTGGTTTCACCAGTCCTCAGTCAAATCATCCAACCCTTGCTAGCATGGAAAGCGGACGTTAAACGATGATGATAATGATGATGATGCTAGAGAAGATTTACCCACTGGTGCAAACATAGGGAGATTTTGATATGTAGACAGGAGGACATCTACCCAGGAGTTTGATAGAAGGGAAATATTTTAAACTTGTCTTCTGTGCTCTGGTAATTTTTAAGTCTTGACTTAATAGGGTATTTTGTAATGTTGCAAGGCAAAGTCAGAAATAATACCAAGGAAAATATTTTTATAGCCACAAATACAGCTGTGGAGCGATTAAGAATATCACTTTGCAACCATGAGGTTTGGGGTTGCCCCAGGGCAACCAATACCTTGTGAGTGAATTTGGTAAACAGAAACTATATGGAAGCCTCTTGTTTGTGCATATAAAAAAGACCTCCTTTGGTCATGAATAACCGTGGGATTGCACCTAAAAAGTTCCTCTCTGAGGCACAAGTGCAGGCAAGATGGTTTATGGAAGATCAGCAGTCACCCATGCATACCAGCCCTCCCTCTCCATTCTACTGATGTTGTCCAAGGGAAAGGCAAAGGGGCCGATACAGCTTGACACCAGTGACGTTGCAACTCTCTTCTACAGCTGAGTGAACTGGAGCAGCGTGAAATAAAGTGTCTTGCTCAAGAACACAACACACAGCCCAGTCTGGGAATTGAACTCACTGCCTCATGATTGTGAGCCTGACGCTCTAACCACTGAGGTATGCACCTTCACATGCTTGTGTGTGTGTGTGTGTTCCTCACTCCTAGGCCTTGACAGCCTCAGTTGGTTTTAGTTTACATCCTTGTAACCCAACGGTTCAGCAAAAGAGACTGACATAAAAAGTACCAAAAAGTACTGCTGTCGATTTGTACAACTGAACCCTTCATGGTAGTGCTCCAGCATGACTACAACAGTCCCATGACTGAAACAGCCAAAGAATAATACATAAAAAGATTTTTTTTTTTAAATATCCTAACAAAATCAATGGTTGTAAATTACTGTATATTTCTTTTTTTATTATTATCATTCGCAGAAATGTGTTCATTGCAGCATTGAAATATGTTTACATGTATTAAATTAAAATACTGTACAAAACTTGAAGTGTTGTACTTGATAACAATTCTCAGTTCATAATATCTGTGATAACAATTCTCAGTACATATATCTCAGTTCATGTATATCTGTATGCGTTTGTGTGTGAATCTACTTTTTCTCTTTTACAAAATATTTGTTGCAGGCATCCAAACCGAACGTACAGTTCTAGTATACCTACTGCTTTTCGTCTACGAATAGGCCCCACTAATATCAGAGGTTCTGAAAAACTAAAATCTTGGGTGCTGCCCTTTCCTCGTTCGATAGTAGTAGGGGGTTGGGATTTTAAAAAGCTAGCATTATTTTATATTCTTTCATTATTTTACTTGTTTCAATCATTTGACTGTGGCCATGCTGGAGCACTGCCTCCAGTCAAGCAAATCGACCTCAGGATTTATTCTTTGTAAGCGTTGTGCTTATTCTATCGGTCTCTTTTGCCGAACCGCTAAGTTACGGGTACGTAAACACACCACCGTCGGTTGTCAAGTGATGATGGCAGGACAAACACACAAACATATACATACATACATATATATATATATATATATATATATATATATATGAGAGAGAGAGAGAGAGAGAGAGAGAGATACGACGGGCTTCTTTCAGTTTCCATCTGCCAAATCCACTCACAAGGCTTT
>NC_069004.1:27925559-27928059 GCF_001194135.2 Octopus bimaculoides
CACTCCTGTACCTAAATGACTATATTGCTTGACTTCTGCACAGATGGAACCTTTGTTTCCATATCAAGATAATTCTTTATCTTGTTTCAATCATTAGACTCACGACCATGCTGGGGCACCACCTTGAAGGGTCTAGTCAAGCAGATTGACCACAGAACTCAATTTTTAAATATTTTTTTTTTTAAGCCTGGTACTTTTTCTCTCAGTCTCTTTTGCTGAACTACTAAGTTACAGAGTGGTGGACAAACACAAAGACCTGCATGCATGCACACACACACACACACACACACACACAATATGTATGTATTTATGTGTGTGTGAGGCTTTGTGTGCATTTGTCCCCTGCCATCACTTGACAACCAGTGTTGGTGTGTTTATGTCCCCATAACTTAGCAGTACGGCAAAATAGACCAATAGAATAAGTACTAGGCTTAAAGGAAAAAAATAGGTCCTGGGGTTGATTTGCTCAACTAAAAACCCTTCAAAGCAGTGCTCCAGCATAGCCACCATTATATAACTGAAACAAATAAAAGAATAAGAGAATACATATATATACATACGTACACACACTCACAATAGGCATTAGTCTGCCTGGGGCCAGCTATGGTAGTCGGCTCTTGTCCATGGTACCATACAGTGGGACTGAACAAAATACTATGTGATTACAAAGCAGTTTTGTAATTTGGGTAAAGATTTGAAGCTTTATTTTACTTACCTGCTTTCATTTGTTGTACAGCTTAGATTTGTTTTTTTTTTTTGTTTGTTTCTTTAACCTGTTATTCTTTTAGTACAAGGGTTAAGAGGGATGAGACAGAGGTTTTTATGTTGTGTTTGGAGTGGATAGAGTCTGGTTGCAAGTCTAGCTGCTTCTACCCAATCTTCCTCTCACATTTCTGGAAATGCCGGATGCTGGAGTTATTATAGTTTAGCCCTAGGTCAACCCCTGTACAAGCAGACCTCTAATCAAAGACATTCTAGTCATGACCATTCCATTTTATTATTCATTTATGACTACACCACATGTTCTCTTTTTCCAAATGAGAACATTTGAGGGAGTTTTAACTGTTATTTCTAGCAGGTCAAATGATCACATAGTCTCCTTTATTGGTGTATAAATGGTTTTGGGGAGGGTTTACATGAGGAAGTGTGTGGGCACTGCTCACCTGGCAGTTGTCTCGTGTTCTCTTTTCCGAAACAGTTGGACATGAGTTGAGGGAATTTTGACTGTTATTTCTAGCAGGTCAAATGACCATATAGTCTCATTTATTGGAGTACAAATGGTTTTGGGAGGGTTTACATGAGAAAGTGTGTGGTCACTGCTCACCTGGTAGTTGTCTCATGTTCTCTTTTCCGAGACCGTTGGACATGAGTTGAGGGGATTTTGACTGTTATTTCTAGCAGGTCAAATGACCACATGCTCTTCCTCATTAGAGTATAGACGCAGGTGTGTATGTGTGTGAGATGAGTTATGTGAAGAAGAGTGTGGGAGTTGCTCATCACGCAGTTGTCGCATGTTCTCTTTTCCAAGGTGGTAGGGTATAATTTGAGGGGGAGGGCTTTGCTTTTTTTGCTGCTGTTTCTTGCAGGTCAGTGACCCCCACATAATCTCTCCCCCTCCCTATTGGAGGCGGTGGGGGTGGAGTGGGGTTCGATAGATGAGGACGAGTGTGAGTGCTACTCATCAGGCAGCCGTGCATATTGAGAACGACAGTGTGTTGTTACCATAGAAATCAATAAAGTTTGCTGCGTTCTCCTTAGGATCCGAGCATGGTTATACAATCAAGTTACTATGGCTGTCCATCGGGCGATGGATAGATGCTTTCATATGCAGGCAGTAAATTCAGTTTGCTTGCTTGCTTGCTGCCATTGAGCACAACTATTGCTGCTGCTGCTGTTGAAGCCACTGTCACTGCTGCTGCTGCTAGCATAACCGGTATGCCACCATCAGCGTTGTTATAACGTTGGCATCCCTGACATTGCCACATGTATCTCTTCTTCCTGTTGTCTGCTCACACCGACTCGTCTTGACCACAAGCATATATGTACACATATATGTGCATATATACACTTATATAGTACATATACATATATACACACACATATATATACACACATATATATGTATATATTTGCCAAGCAGGAAAATAGTAAAACTTATCATTACACCAGTGTACATTTTTATTATAAAGATTGGATCTGTTTGAAAAATAGACTATTATCATTCAGGTAAGATTCAATTAATTAACTAACTGAATAATTAATCTCCCCCTTTCATCCAATACCTTCTGATATGCACACACATACACACATGCTTATTTGTTTATATAATTCCTTTGGATTATGTAGTGCATCTATCATTGTATCAGTGTTTTTTGACTTATATATATATATATATATATATATATATATATATATATATTTGTTTGTTTTTTTTATGTATAAGGGTGTGTGTATAAGTGCGGATGGGGGTTGGCCCTGTTGGTAATCTTATCATCTTTCC
>NC_069004.1:27931862-27933684 GCF_001194135.2 Octopus bimaculoides
TAGAGGTGTCAAGTGTCTTTATTGACCTATGAAATTCTTACTGATTTTAATGTAAATCATATTATATTGTTGCACCCTTTAACAAGGAGCTTTCCAATTAATTCCTGCCATTCTTCCACACTCATTTTGTAAAATGATACATCACTAACCCATTTAATTCACATATTACAGGAGGCCCTGATGGGTGTAGGTAGGTTGGTGGTAGACAGAAAAGGGTTATAAATCATTGTGATATTGAAAAAAAAAAAAATTAAAAAAAAAAAAAAGAACAAGCTTACTTGTAGTTATATTTCATGTGAAATTTCCAAAACCAAATATCTTTGCTAACTAAGAGAAAACAGCTTGAACAGGGAAGTTTGCACGGTAAAGTGGAGGAAGGGGTGAAGATAGGGGGAAAAAAACAAAGTAAAAAAAAAAGGAATTACTAAATTATTATAAATTTCTACATTCTGAAAGTTCTAACTTGATAAATTGATAAATTTGACAATTTTCCCCCTTTTGTCTTTCGATTATTTTCAATTTCCACTTTATATCATTTTGTATTATATATCGTTTTCGTTTTATTTCCTTATTATATTGTTTTTTTTTTTATTTGCAATCTAAATTTAATAATATCCAGGGCATAACATGAAATTGTCAAATTTTATAAACCTGTAAATTTAATAACTTTTTACTTGGGTAATGCATACATACATATATACACATGTATATATATATATATATGTTCTCATTTTCTGAATCATAATATACAGTGTTTTCTGTGTTATCTACTTGGTTTATGTTTAATTTTTTTCAAACGATTTTTTTTTAGCTGTTTATATTTGTTAATATTATTATTAGAAATTATTATTATTATTATTAATATTATATTATTATTATTATTATTATTATTATTATTATCGTCATCGTCATTGTAATTTACACACAATTTCAAGAGATTGAAAGTTATACGATAATAATAATAATAATAATAATAATAATAATAATAATAATAAAGGTATTCAGGTGTAGTTATGTATGTGTCATGTTTGAGAATGAAATATGTAACCACTTACATATTTTGTGTGTGTGTCTGTGTGTGTGTCTCTGTGTATGTTTGTGTGTGTGTATACCTGAGGTGGTGTACAGGTTGGTGTGTCTCTCTTTCTCTGTGTGTGTGTGTGTATGCATGTGTGTGTGCATGCATATGTGAGGTGGTGTGCAGGTTTGTATGTCTCTCTTTCTCTGTGTGTGTAATCTATGTGTATATGTACATAAGTATATATATCTGTCTGTAGATATGTGTGTTTATGTGTATGCATATATGTGTGTGTGTGTTGTGTATGTGTGCATTCATATGCATCATCATCATACGTTATTCTTCAATGCTTGCATGGGTTAAAGTATGTAGTATATGTATGGGTGTATATGTGAAGGTGTGTATGTGAAGGTGTGTGTGTGTTTATTATACACACATGATTAAGTTGTGAAACAAATTTTTACAAGAAAATTAAAATGATAATAGAATTATGTTACTCTGTTGATTTTATTTTAGGTGAATTTCTTTTACTGTTTAGATGTACATGAATACGGCTACACATGTGTTTGTGTATGTGTGTGTATCTGTATCTATAGGAGTATAATGTATATGCATAGACGCGTGTGTGTATGTATGTGAATATGCATGTGTGCAAATACATAGGTATATATAAAAGCATCCTTATATGTAAATGTTCATACATATATATATATATATATATATATACACACACACATATATATTGTTGTGTCTGGGGAGGTCATAGTGCTTTAATATAACACACTCACCAGTTCAAAGAAAAAT
>NC_069004.1:27933742-27941891 GCF_001194135.2 Octopus bimaculoides
TATATATACATATATATATATATATGTATGTATGTATGTATGTATGTATGTATGTATCCAAAACATGGCCAGGTCATTGTGACTAAACTAGGTCCCCTATCAGGCTTGCGTTGTGTGAAGGATTGCTAGGAACCCAGCAGGACAAAAACAGTCCCTGTCTATATGATGAATGAACCCAACATAGGGACACCTACTACGATATGTAATGACAAAGGAATACTTATGATGGGGAATGAGTGT
Source organism: Octopus bimaculoides (assembly GCF_001194135.2). Lineage (NCBI taxonomy): Eukaryota > Metazoa > Mollusca > Cephalopoda > Octopoda > Octopodidae > Octopus > Octopus bimaculoides. The sequence continues at coordinate 27,933,983 of NC_069004.1, forward strand.
TGGACTGTGAGTTCTTGATAAACCATCTGTCTTGGTGAAGGATAGTCTCTTAAACAGGGGTAGGATAAAACCTGTGACTCATTGAGCTTCTTGTTGTCCTAGTGTCCCAGCCATTATTAGATAGAGCAGCTTGCTTCCTTGGTCACCAAGAAGAAAGCTTCCCTGTGTCAGACAGAATTTGTTGAGTTAGATTTTCTACAGCTCTTCTCATTACCAGCCTTCACCTGTTTGCAAGCAAAGTAAGGTCCCCTCCTAGCAGGAAATATTTTCACAGAATATTAGAAATGAATAACACTGCTTGTATGACAGTGAAGCTTGTTTACAAATATCACAAGATGTCAGACAAGAAGGCACAAATGCTCATATGCACACACTCACACATCTAAATTTGCATATATACATATATATATATATATATATATGTATGTAAATGTGTGTGTATGTATTCATGTGTGCATGCATGCATGTGTGGTAAGAAGTGTGGCTGTGTGGTAAGAAGTTTGTTTTCCAACCATATGGTTTTGGGTTCAGTCTCACTGCATGACATCTTAGGTAAGTGTCTTCTACTATAGCCTCAGACTAGGCAAAGCCTTGTGAGTTAATTTGATAGGCAGAAACTGAGGGCAGCGAGCTGGCAGAAATGTTAGCACGCCGGGCGAAATGCTTAGCAGTATTTTGTCTGCCGTTACGTTCTAAGTTCAAATTCTGCCGAGATAGACTTTGCCTTTCATCTTTTCAGGGTCGATAAATTAAGTACCAATTACGCACTGGGGTCGATGTAATCGACTTAATCCTTTTGTCTGTCCTTGTTTGTCCTCTCTATGTTTTGCCTCTTGTGGGCAATAAAGAAATAAGAAACTAAAAGATGCCCATCATATATATATATATATATATATGTGTGTGTGTGTGTGTGTGTTTGTCCCCCACCACTGCTTGACAACTGGTGTTGGTTTGTTTATGTCCCTCTAACCTAGCAGTTCAGCAAAAGAGACCAATAGAATAAGTATCAGACTTTAAAAAGGGGAAAGTACTGGGTTTGATTCAGCTAAAATTTCTTCAAGGCGGTGCCCCAGAATCTCTGCAGTCTATTGACTGAAACGAATAAAAGATATATGCTACACATACATAGGAATGACTGAAGAGAATCGGCAGCGTGGAAATACACGCAAAACCTCTCTCAGATATTTATGTGTCTGTTCCCATATGTGCAATTTCCAGTGTGTCATTAGGAACACAAATCAGTTCAAATGGTGATGGTGTAACCCCAAAGCTCTCGTAGAATTAACAACCTATAGCAATAACAAACAAGGCTTTCAGTCAGCAGTTATTTTTGTGCTTACCTATCCTTTTGTTTGTCCACACGTTGTTGTTGTTGTTGTTGTTGGACACTCTGTCCCTATATATATATTTGTTGCTTGCATCTTAGCTCCACCGACCTACTTCCCACTCTGTAAGCCTGTTGCAGGCGATATCAATCACATATATATGTCTTTATAATTTTTCATTTATTTGTATTGTTTCAAACATCATTCACATTAATATAATTAGAGATGCTTGTTGTTAATGCTTTGTCCATACATTCATGAAAAGTTCAGTTCACATACATAGACAAACATATATATACATATATATACACTCAGACATGAACAGTTTTTAGCGTAATCCTCCATATCCACATCCATATAAAAGTTTTCTTTTTAAATATAACCAGAAGATTAAGTTTATAAAATATCCGATTACAAGTACTAATATGTGTGTAGTGGTGGTGGTGGTGGTAGTGGGGGTGGTGCGGGAGTTGTCTAATTTAATTCATGTCATAGTTTCATGCAGGTATCTATGATTCCAGTGAATTAATATATACACGTAAAGCCACTAACACATACATTAGCGGTTATATCATTGTCATCTTCATCATATAAGTCTGCCTTTCCATGCTTACATGTGTTGCATAAGTTTTCTCCAGCACTGTAGCTCTCCACTTGTTGCAGTCACTTCTCATCTTTTTTTTTTTTTTTTTTTTTTTTTTTTATGAGGTTCAGAATTTTGGGAACAGTTTTTACTACATCTGTTCCATGCCTTCCTCATCCACAGATTCCATTCACTGAAATTTCTTGGCATATTTTCTGTCCCACTATCATCCACCACCATATACATCACATGCCCATACTAGCACAGTCCTTTGTCTTAAATGCTACAACTCACTCCTCTTATATCCAGTTTTCTGGAAACAGTTTTCACCACATCTGCTCCATTCCTTCTTCAACCACAGGTTCCATTCACTGAAATCTCTTGGCATATTTTCTGTCCCGCTGTAATCCACCGTATTCATCACATGTCCATACTCAGCACAGTCCCCTGTCTTGAATGCTACTACTCACTCATCATATACCCAGTTTTCTCTGTTGTTAATGTACACTGTCATCGCACATCTTATGGAGCATTCTTGCTTCATTTCAATGCCCATGTTTTTGCTACCATACAATATTGCACTTCATGCAGCAAACATCCTGCAGTTTGTCCCTCATTCACTCAGTGAAACTGTTTCTTACTTGTGAAAATAATACTTCTGTGACCACTTTTCACTTTGTCCTTATTTTGACCACTATGCTTTCATAGTCCACCTTCACATTCAATATGGCCACATAAATATGAACAGTTATCCACTACTTCTGTGGAGCCTTATAACGTGTCTTGAAAGAATTCATTTCACAAGTGTAGTTACTTGTGAAATACGTTTATGCCACTGTCACATACAAACACTTCTATGTACACAAAGCACACACACACTCACATATACATATAGACACATAAATATGTATGTGTGTAAATTTTTTTTTTTTTTTTTTTTTGGTGAAGGAGTAAATATGAGGAATGTAGAATTTTTGAAAGAACTCGGATTCATAGCTGTCAGTTAACATAAATAGAGATAAAAGTGCATTTGATATATATAGAAGTAAAAATTTTGTTGTACTTGTTTTGTTGTCCACTCATTCTACACACACTTGTATAGATACCGTTAGCATAAGGTGCTTGTTGTCATGTGGTGTGCTATTGTGCTGGGCCTGTTATACTTGTATAACTTTCAACATACAAACTCAGAGCTCTGTAATTGTGTGTATGTGTGTATATACAGACACATATATATATACTTATACTTAACATGCACTTGTGTGTGTGTGTTGTGACCGATGCTGGTGTCACATAATTGGCATGTAAAAGCACTCTTTACATTCTTGGAGTGGTTGGTGTTACGAAGCGCATCCAGCTGTAGAAACCATGCCAAATCTGGCTGAAACCTGGTGCAGCTCTCAGGTTTACCAGTTTCTAGTCAAACCATCTAACCCATGCCAGCATGTAAAGCAGACGTTAGATGATGATGATGATGATATCATTAAATCCAGTACAACCTGTTACATGTTCAAGCCATCAGCATCTACAACTAAACTGGCTTCCTTACCAGGCTAGCTTGGTAACAAGGGTTGCAAGAGTCCCAGGAAGACAAAAATTAGACCTGTCAAAAGAGTAGATGAAACTAACACAGGGTCAACAACAATTTCACAATAGTCCAAAGGGACATAGATATAGTCGGAGGAGTGGAAGAGCATGCTATAAGACCAGTCTGAGAGTGATTGACACTATTCATTACAGAACATATTTAGGGAGATAAATAGATAGGATTCCTAAGCCATGGTGGAAGCATACTCTGCATTGTTTTGCTACCCTTTGGGCAGATAAGCAACCAACAAAGCAATGCTAGATGATTGGTGTTGATTTGTTTATGTCTTCATAACTTAGAAGTTTGGCAAAAGAAGTTGATAAAATGAGTACCAGATTTGAAAAAAATAAGTACTGGGATTGATCTGTTTGACTAAAACCCTTCGAGGTGGTACCTCAGCATGGCTGCAGTCCAGTAGCTGAAACAAGTAAAAGTGAGTCCATAAAGACAAGAGCTAGGGGAGTACTTCCTGGGATTAAACCAAGCAGTGGTAGACAACTTTAAAACAGTTGTCTTGGATTCATCTTCTTCACAGTGAAAATAGTGATACTGGAGGTTACCGCTATAAAAACCATCATCGTACATGGGTCTCTTCTCCTGTAGTGTGGATCTTGGATCTTCAGGCTGGTTCTTGTTGCAACAGTCAGGGTATCACACATGCTCGCAATAATTGAAATACCACCACTTCCTTAGTTTATTTAAATGCAAAGGTATATGATAGCTGTTGCATGAGAGGTAGTGGTTTGCATTCTGCCTTCACATTCAGAGCCGTGTCCTCTGCTGTTGCTGCTCTTTGGAAAGTATTGTTATGAAGAGATGGTCATCATTGAATTCAGTGGATAACAATAAACATATAACTACACACATACACACACACATAAAGCACTTCATGAATTTAAAAACATATCAGTAAGATTCTCTAATTATTTTCTTTTCAAAAACTATTTGAGTGTCCATGTGTTTGTAATTTGTATACCTACAGTGTAACTGTTGGTATTATATAAAACTTTTGCTTTAGAAAAGTGTACAATTATATTGAATATGTAGGTGTGTGTAAAAATATATGTATAAATGTTTTTATGAATGTTTGCACAAATTTGTGTACATAAGTGCATCCTTGTGTATGTGTATGTGAGAGAGAGAGAGAGAGAGAGAGAGAGAGAGAGAGAGAGAGAGAGAGAGAGAGAATGAACAGGCACTAACTGATTTGAGACAAAGTGGTAAAGTGACTGAAGGTATTTGAAGGGGTGAAAGGGTAAAAGGAGTTAAGCAATGAAGCTGGAATTTCTATCTTTTGATTGGGATGCATTCTAGGCATATTCTTTCATTCACCTGTCTGTTAAGGACAGGTACCATGCCTTGGAATTTTGCATGAAACGTTCAATAAATGTCATATCCACAGAATTATCATTAATATATATGTATAAAAAAGGGAAGAGGGGAAAGAAAAAAAGGCTTTCTGTAGAAACTGCTGGTAGTGGCTTGTGTCAGTAGTAACAATGTATAAAGTGGAGTTCCTGGGTTTAGACAAGCTGATCTGTCGTGTGGAGAACACATACACACACACACACATATATATATATATAAGATTCAGTTGAATTAGGTACTTAAGTTGAGGCATCTCGTTAGGTCGGAATAACACACACACACACACAATATTATGTAAATATTAACTTTGGTACAAAAGTACCGGCAGAATGATATTCACGCAGTGCATGCAGACAATTTGACCCAGCTGAGTATATAATCCGCTCTTGAGCTGGTCAGACATGTACGTTTTATTACATATACAGTCCATGATATACTTCAGAATTTGCAACGGGTATATTCCGAAATAGGTGAATAAAATATCTGTCCTTCAGTTGTTACTGATATGTGTGTGTGTGTGTGTAGGTACAATGGATTTGATATTGTTCAGAATCGAATATGTTCTAGTACATTAATGTCTGTATATCAGTTACTCTGTTTTCTTTTTCTCATACAAAAATTGGTGGAGTACCCATATCCATCAATGCGAAACTAAAATCTTTGGTTTCTCACTGATAACACTGGATAAAACTGGGGAACTTGGATAGTAACATTTCTTTCAGAGCTTTTACACCCTTGTTTTAATTTTATATATATATATATATTTAGAGAAAGATAGTTTATAGGCGCAGGAGTGGCTGTGTGGTAAGTAGCTTGCTTACCAACCACATGGTTCCGAGTTCAGTCGCACTGCATAGCACCTTGGGCAGGTGTCTTCTACTATAACCACGGGCCAACCAAAGCCTTGTGATTGAATTTGGTAGATGGAAACTGAAAGAATCCCATCGTATATATATGTATATATATGTGTGTGTTTGTGTGTCTGTGTTTGTCCCCCCAACATTGCTTGACAACCGATGCTAATGTGTTTACATCCCCCGTAACCTAGCAGTTCAGCAAAAGAGAATGATAGAATAAGTACTAGGCTTACAAAGAATAAGTCCTGGGGGTCGATTTGCTCAACTAAAGAGAGTATGGTCAGTTCATATGGTTACCTAGGGTTTCACATCCATGAAGCACTTAGCTTTGCATATATCTCGTTAGACCCTAATGGTTGGCAGCCTGTCTGACGAGACAGATGAAAAGCTAAGCGCTCCATGGACATGAATCCCTGGCTAATCCTATGAACCAGCCATGGCTGTCTTTCTTTAAATACTCTACTGCTCTATAACTTAGAGTGTGCTTCTTTCGGATTTATGATTTACTGACAATATGTATGTGTGTATATATATATATATATATATTTCAAATTATATCTTCAGGTAACAATGTTACCTGCATATAATTAAGGTATCTTTGGCTGTGTGTGTGTGTGTGTGTGTGTGTTTTCATTGACTTCCAAGTGACATGATGATTTCACTAGCATGGGTGTCACGAAAGGGGGGGGGGATCACACAAAAATGCAATACACTCTGTAAAGTAATTCAGAGAAAGCATGGAGCTGTTCAGCTCGTAGCAAGCCAGTTAATCCATGCTACATAGAAAATGGACATTAAATGATATACATGTATATAACACACACACACACACACACACACACACACACACACACATATACATACATACACATACATATATATACATACATACATACTCATATATATGTACATACACACACACACATATATATATATATATATATATATATATATATATACACAGACACACACACACACGTGCATAGTAAGAGAAAGAGAGACAGAGAGAGAGTAAGGCATAAACTCAAACACAAATACTTCTTTATTGACAAAACCATGTATATCAATATATGCATATGTATGATGTATGTGTGTGTGTGTATACACATATGCAAATAGAGGTTCATATGTACATGTGTGTGTTTATATACATACAAACATACATAATACCTGTATTTTGATGTCTACACAGAAGTATGATAAATGTGTACGTATATATATCTTATGTATTTTTGAACCATCAGTATATTCATACATGTATTACACACACACATATATATATATGTAAATGGGTGTGTATACATAAACACATACACACACACACACACACACACACACACACACACACAGGTTCCTGAACTTAATTCCTACTGCATACATGGCTAAGAGTTTATATTGTCATGGATACATCAGTTATTTCAACTAGAGTCTCATAACTCAACCTTACAGCCTAGGTTACATTCTGATAGTTTATGCAGAGCAGGACACCTCATCATCCGAGTTCACTCTTCAGATGGTAATTATACACAAATAAATATGAAATTAAATTATCTAATAATAATATAGATGTGGTTTTTATGTAAATTAATATTGATTATTTAAGCAGTCTCAAAGACTGAGATTCAGAAGTGGGGAGGTTGGGAGTTTAATAACATTCCATATATCTCTGAAGGGTGATAGTAATATAAGAGATGTAAAAATCTTTTGGAACTTGCAAATGTAAATTTGATTGCAGTCTATATTCATATGGACGTTTACCTCTACTCAATAGGACAGCATCACTAAGTAAAATTAAAATATTTGGAATTGCGCGCGCGCGCGTGTGTGTGTGTGTGTGTGTGTGCGTGTATGTGTAGATACACATTTATACATACATGTGTGTGTATATCATCATCATCATCATCATTTAACATCCGCTTTCCATGCTAGCATGGGTTGGACGATTTGACTGAGGACTGGTGAAACCAGATGGCTACACCCGGCTCCAATCTGATTTGGTAGAGTTTCTACAGCTGGATGCCCTTCCTAATGCCAACCACTCAGAGAGTGCTTTTACGTGCCACCAACACGAAGGCCAGTCAGGTGGTACTGGCAACAGCCATGCTCAAAATGGTGTATTTTACGTGCCACCTACACAGGAGCCAGTCCAGCAGCACTGGTAATGATCTCGCTCGAATGTCTTTACACG
>NC_069004.1:27942181-27945886 GCF_001194135.2 Octopus bimaculoides
AGGATTGCTTGTAGAAGTGTGCCCCCCCACATCAAATGTTGAAGTGATCTTACAGCCATATGAGATGAAGTGTTTTGCTCAAAAACGCAACACATCATCCAACCTGGGAATCTAACCCATGATCTCACAATTGTGAGTGAAACATCCTAACTATGAGGTCATGCATCCTCATTATTCATACATGTATAACTAAAGTTTTTACACTAATATAGTCATATATATTTTTAAAATTCTGTTGACAGTAACTTCTAAGCTTTTTCCAGTAGTTGGCTTTATCAATGAGTAATCTGGATTTTTATTCTACTTTGAAAGTGCAGAGCTATAGGATGTAAAGTTCATCTCGCATATAAACACAGTGGCACTTTTTTTTTTTTTTTTTTTTTTTTTTCTTTTTCCATTCTCCCCTGTGAGACGTGAAAATGACAGCTTTCCATACACTCACAAACTTCCATGCAGTTTCAACCTCCTGATTTCACTTATAAGACATTTGTTGGCCCAAGGCAATAGCAGCAGAAGACACTTGCCTAACACTCTGCACAGTGGGACTTAACCTGTTGACATGTTGATTATTTTTGGTTGTGGTTTTATAAGAATTTAAAGAAAAGCAACAATATTTACTGGATGTAGGGCTTCAATACAAGGGACAAGTTGTCAAGCAAAACTTAAAGTCCCAGTTGAAATTAATTTTATAATGACATGTGGTTGTCTGTATATATCTATATAACTACATGTATCTAAGTGTATGTATATCTGTGTATGTGTGGCTGCACATGGCAGCTGATTAACTGCAGTACACTTCAAAAGTGTTACATTATATTCTGCTGCTGTGCAAATATCCTGATAATAGAATTACAGATTTATGACAACAATGGAATTCTGCTCCAACATCTGAGACGATGCAGCTGTTGCTCATACAGACATCACATCCTAAATCATGTACCCCTCACTTTAACAAAAATACAGTACCAAACTGATTGACATGCAGTTGGTCACCAATATCCCCAACTTGCTGGTCCACAAATGTAAAAATACTTTAGGAGAAGAAGCCTGTTGGAGAGACCATTTATCCTGTTGTTAGTAATTAGATTTAATCTGTCAACTAACTTAAAAGCTGCCACCTGGTCCTCGAGTCATAGGATAACTTCTTCCTGTTGTGCTGACCAAGAACATGTAAGCAGGGGAAACAACCCCAGTGTTAGTTGTCTGGTTATTTCTGCTGTTCTCTAAGAGAGAAAAAGTGTGTGTATGTGTGTGTATATGAAATTGGTGCCTGGTTCAGCTCTCCAACTGGCCAGTTGCCATCAAATCGTCCAACCCATGCCAGCATAGAAAACATATGTTGAATGAGATAGGAGCTGGAGATGGTCAGCCAGAGTGCAGTCCAAACTCCAATTGTCTGTTTCAGCATAGTTTCTACAGCTGGATGCCCTTCCTAATGCCAACCACTTTACAGAGTGTGAGCCATTTGGAAATGATATTAAGGAGAAATGAGTTGCTTGCATTGAAGCTCCAGTATTTCTTTTCTCTCCTTGCTTCTCTCCTTGTTTTTTTCTGCGTTCCTTTCTGTGGAAGAGCATAGGCTCAAAATGTTAAACTCGAGCGTTATACTAATACATCTATTTGTTTTCTGCACCACATGTCTTCGTCTGTTGTTTTTTTGCGAATTCTCCCTATATATATATATATATATATATATATATATACACACATACATATATATATATATACAACTGGTTTCCTTTTACCTAATCCACTCACAAGGTTTTGATCAGCTTTAGGCTATAATAGCTATAATAGAAGACACCTGCCCAAGGTGCCATGCAGTGGGACTGAACCCAGAACCACACAGCCATGCCCGCACTTTATGTGGTTATGACTTTAGTGCATATATAATAACATATTTTCTCAACTGCTATATTTTGTGTATGTGTGTGGTTGCTGTGTATGCCCAGGTTAACTCTCAGATTGATCGGGCCAATGATCGAAGACATAACAGCTTCGAGTATAGTGGCTATTTTTTTCCAGACGTAGTGTACCTAGGACTAATTTATCTGTCTCTTCTTTTTGAAACAGCAGGGTATGATTTGAGAGTATATTTGGCTGTTATTTCCAGTTAGGTGAACAACTACATACAGGCAGAATTATTAGTTGAGTCATGCATTCATGTGTACTTTTGTATACTTGTTTTATATACATGTGTGTGTGTGTGTGTGTGTGTGTGTGTGTGTGTGTGTGTGTGTGTGTGTGTGTGTGTGTGTGTGTGTGTGTGTGTGTGTGTGTGTGTGTGTGTGTGTGTGTGTCATGTCGATGTATAGGTGTTGTGTAGTTTGTAAATATACATGTATTATGTAGGGATGTATGTGTTACGGAGATATGTATGCTTTATGTAGATGTGTACGTGACAGAAAGTTAGGCGTATACTGATATTCAATATTATGTTACTGTTTTTATGCCTGTCAAAAATGAAACATTGTATTTATTATATTGGAAATATAGATTTATTTCAATTTGAAATATTCTTTATTATTAAGTTCAATTTAAACTGAATATTTCCCAATCCCCATATTACCGTGTATGTATATTAACCTTTTAATTATTTTATTTCAATTAGAATATGCTTGACTAGATACAGTAGTTGAGTAATTGCATATGTGTATAGAAACGTGTGTCTGTGGTCAGCGGCATTGTTGGAGAAAGTATTCTATAATAGTAATAATAATAATAATAATAATAATAATAATTTCAAATTTTTGCCACAAAGGCAACTTGGGAGAGGTTGGGGATGAGTTTATTACATCAACCCCAGTGCATAACTGGTATTTATTTCATTGACTCCGAAGGGATGAAGGGCAAAGTTGACCTCAGCAGAATTTGAACTCAGAACGTAGTGACAGGCAAAATACCACTAAGCATTCTGCCAGCTCGCCACCTTAGTTATAATAATAATAATAATAATTAGTTTAGCCTATCATGCTGGAGCAACACCTTTGAATAATTATCAAAAACTCTCTCTCTCTCTCTCTCTCACTGTATGCACAAGTGTTTGTTATATTGCATTATATATTTATAATGTGCTGTAAATAACTAAAAGCAACTATTCCTTAAGCTGTCTTCAGTGGAACTTAAGTGTCACAGTCATTATTTTAAAAATACTAACAGGTAAGAAGCTTGCTTCCCAACTACTTGGTCCTGGGTTCAGTCCCACTGCGTGCCGCCTTGGCTAGGCGTCTTCTATAGCCTCAGGCCAACCAGGGGTCTTGTGAGTGGATTTGGACCTTTCTGCTCTCCTCCTCGTGACAAATAGCCATGCTTTAAATGTTACACCACCCCTCTTTTTTCCCCATCTTAAACTGCGTGTTCTATTTACTTTTGTTGTTTAGTTTTTATTTTACCTATGTGTGTGTGTGTGTGTGTGCATGTGATTAAAACTGATGCACAATGCCAGAACTTTCGACTCAAGTCATAAAAATAGCAAAACTGAGGACAGTCTTGCATAAGACAAATATTTCCTATTATATATTACGCTATGATCTGAAATGTACATATGAAATGCTTTCAAAACGTTGTTTGGTTTCACTTCATTATTATTGCTTATATATATATAATACAAAAAATATATATGCATGTATACACACATATATATATATACTTTCATCTACATGTGTATATAGATGCATATCAGGGTACAGGATGTTAGAACAATGA
>NC_069004.1:27945896-27949237 GCF_001194135.2 Octopus bimaculoides
ATGCATATCAGGGTACAGGATGTTAGAACAATGAACTACAGACAACGGAACGAACACATAGGAAAACAGAAAGCCACTTGGAATTATTCATCAGCTGCCTCTATTCTAACTCGGCGTTTCGAAGATAAGGCAGGATGTACTCTAGAATAGTCTCTTCCTGAGTAGTGGATCAACCAACTGAACAGAGGATTCCAAGGTGGCAAACGTAAACCAAGACAGGAAAAATTGGACAGTGAAAACAACATAAAAAAGCCGTACGGCGAAACGCGAATCTGATGTAGAACGCTAGTAGTTCGTCTTGCCTTCACATATATATATATATAAATAACCAACTTTGTCTTAAAACAAATTTTGTGGTCTAGCAACTGCATGACAAAAATGTTAACCTAGTTGGGTCTTATTCAACTTCTTGGAGTCAGGAACACGTATGATCATCAATCATTTTGTTTCTATATTTGTAAATAACAGGAATAAATCATGTAACTTCACCTATATATATGTTTTTGTGTGTGTGTGTGTGTGTGTGTGTGTGTGCGTGTGTGTGTGCGTGTGTGTACATGTATGCATGAGCAAAGTTTCACAACTTACTGTTACGTATATGAATAAATTTATTACTTCATATACCTCATGATCACCTGTGTCGTTTTTTCCTTGCGCCACTCTTTGTATGTATGTATGTGTGTGTGTGTGTGTGTGTGTGTATCATCAACATTTTCTTAATTATCTTCATTTAACCTCCATATTGCCATGTTAACATGCGTTAGATACATCTGAAGCTTGACATGTCATCGATCTTGTTGATGCTGTGTCATCTCATCTTTCAAGTCCAGTGTTTTCTAATTAAATCTCTCCACATCTCTTTCCAGCTGTTCCCTTTTAGGACACCCACCTCTGCTTCCTTTTTTCTTACATATGTATATAAATGTATGTAGATTATATATATATATATATATATATATATATATATACACACACACTTACACACATACTTCATGCTTATATACATATACACATGTACATGCTTATTTGCACACACACAGACACACACACACATGCATACTCACATGCTGATGATATTTATATATACATATGCATGTGTATATCTATATTTCTCGAGACATACATGCATTTACACACCCTCGTGTATAAATGTGTATATATAAGCGTGAGGGTCTTTGTGTATGCATGCATGTATGTGTGTTTTATTAACAGTTAAAAATATATTTAGTTGACGCAGCTCTCACATTACTCAAACAACTGCCTACTTCATCATAGGACCACAGTTAAAGTCTGACATGAATATAAGCTGGGCAGTTATCTTAATCTATTAAAATTTCAGTAATTTGGGGCTGAGTCAACTTATATACACTTTCTACTCTCACAACACAAGTTATATTTTCTGTTCATTGTCTGTGTGTGTGCTTATGTCTGTGTGCATGTTAGCATATCTAAAGGCACTAAAAGACGATATGCATGTTATTTTCCATTTCCATATTCTAATAAATATCCTATGGAACACGCATACCTGACAATTCATATTATCAACTCTTGGTTTACGCCCTGCTCTTGAGATTATTGAAAGAACAGTGTTCTGGGCTATTATCCAAAGTACTTTTTTTTCCTCATTGTCATAGGAGAAAATGGACTAATAAATAAAGTTTAGCAGAAGATGGTTAACCAATAAATATTCATTAATTTTAATGTGTGAATTCCTACAAAATCATGCCATTTTGGCGTGGATAACTTAAACCTAGTTGCAATGCAGGAACAGGAAATGAAATGCTAACCTCTGTGTTGAGGTTGTTTCATACTCTATAAATTCCGGAACCAATGCTCTCACCATTATATATCATGCATAAACACTTCAATTATCATCACTGTTTTATGTGTGTTTTTTTTTTTTCTACAATGGGTAGGAGGACTGTGTCTTGCCACTTATTGCGACACTTCAAGACACGTGACAGCAGAGAAAACAGATCCTCAGACAGCACTTGTGTGCCGTAACTATTTGTGTGTATGTGTATATTAATATGTATGTATGTGTGTGTGTGTGTGTCTATATGTGTATGTATGTAGGCATGTAAGTAGGTAGATAGCTTACTTGCTCTTATTCCAATTATAGCACAATAAATATATTTAACACTTTACAAACACATATTCTCCATCTTACATCTTTCCCCCTATCCCTCTCATTCTCTCTCTTTCTCTCTCTCTCTCTCTCACACATTCAAATGCTCGCGCACACATGTATATACACAAATACACATTCAAACGCATGCGTGCACACACACACACACTTAGTACTTTCAAACACACACAACAGTTGTTTTTAAAGCAACACGCTGTGTTCCATGTGCACATAAAGATGTGATTATTAAGATTTATTCTTTTTTTACTTCTTACTAGTTATTTCCCTTAGTGTAACTGTATCACTGCCAGTTGAGCTTTCATAAGAAAAGTGTTTGACGTCTTAAAGAAAATGGATTGTTTTTGAAGTAAAAACTAATGTATAAATCGATGAATGAAATAAACATAAACAGGCAGGCTGTAGATTATAAGTAATGTCACTTACTATAGTGGTATGTGCAAGTGCATGTCAGGACAAATACATTACATTACTCAGGGAAGCATATGATGACAATTGTTATTGTTTTATCTCTTTCTGATTTCCATTTCTACATTTCTCTATGAGTGTAGTGTAATGTAATGTAGTGTTATGTATGTGTGTATGTAAGCATATACATGTGTGTACGTGTGTATCTGTGATCAAACATATGTTCACATGTGTGTGTATATATATATATAATATATGTATGTATGAATATGCATATGTACATGCATGTATTAATACATACATTTATATGGGGTGTCCACAAAGTCTGGGTACATGGGGATTAACACATACTTTAAGAAATTATTTCTTATATTTAATTGTTTATGTTATGATTTTATTTACTCCATGTACCCAGACTTTGTGGACACCCTGTATATAGGCATGACTATGTGGTAAGAAGCTTGCTTACCAATTACATGGCTTTGGGTTTGGTCCCACTGCGTGGCACCTTGGGCAAGTGTCTTTTACTATAGCCTTGTGAGTGGATTTGGTAGACAAAAACTGAAATATACATATATTTGTGTGTGTGTTTGTTCCTCCACCATTGCTTAACAACTGATGATCATGTGTTTTACATCCCTGTAACTTAGCAGTTCAGCAAAAGAGACTGATAAAATAAGTACTAGGCGTACAAAGAATAAGTCCTGGGGTCGATTTCTTTGACTAAAAACCCTTTAAGACAGTGCTCCAACATGGCTACAATCAAATGATTGAAACAAGTAATATA
>NC_069004.1:27949315-27959536 GCF_001194135.2 Octopus bimaculoides
ATATATACTAGCAGGAGTACCCAGCATTGCTCAGGTATTAAATACTTGGCAATGGTCTTAATAGGTTCTACCATTTTTTTCATTGTACATCTCTCTGAATATTTTTTGCATTAAGTTGCAAACATTGGCATTGAGGAAGAAGTGATTTTTCCCAATTGGCATTTATTAGTTGAACAACCAAATGCCAGAGGAAGTGCTCGAAGTTCGGGTAATGGTGGTGAAGGGAAATGTTTACAAATCGTACAGTCTTGACATCAGAGGCATTTTATCCTATTAGGTTGGTATTGAGAGGATATTGTCTAATTATGGGGGGGGATTGGTGTAAACGGCGCAAACTAAGTGCCATTAGTCATTTTCGCACATGGAGGAGTTAGTGAGAGTGGAATGTTGACCTAGGCCTAGCCCTCTGCAAAAAGGTGAAGCTGTTGCAGTTTTCCGTAGAACCCAGATGCACAGGGACAAAGAAGAAATAATCTCCAGGAATGACACACCACAGCAGTTCTTTGCAATAAAAGCAAAAAAAATAATAAAATTGGGTGTTCCTTGAAACAGCTTTCTTGGGTGTAACTCTGCAAAAATGCTAAAAGGTGATGCTTCACAGTATTTCATATTTCTGTCACAAGTTAAATAAAGAATATTAACCAAAAATAGTTTTAAACCATTGTTGAGTCATTTGTACTGTTCATGTGAGATTTGGATGAATTTGGTCAAGAATGAGGGATTTAAGGGCAACTCAGTTTTTCACAATTGTTGGTCATACACAGATGAATTCTGTGAAAATTGGAGTCTCCTAATGTTATCCTTAGGATGAGTAAATAGTGTGTAGAGTTTGAATGCAATCCACCAAAGCAGTGAGAAGTGTTTGAAGATTTAAAGGAGAAATAAAATGGATTCAACAAAGTTCAACAAAAGAAAACGATAGAATAAGTACTAGGCTTACAAGAATAAGTCCCGGGGTTGATTTTGTTCGACTAAAGGCGGTGCTCCAGCATGGCCACAGTCAAATTACTGAAACAAATAAAAGAATATATATAGGTGCAGGATTGGCTGTGTAGTTAAGAAGTTAATTTGCTAATAATGTGGTTTTCAGTTCAGTCCCAAAGTGTGGAACTTTGGGCATATATCTTCTATTATATCCTGGGGCTAACTGAAGCCATGGTAATGAATTTGGTAGATGGAAACTGAAAGAAGCCAATTGTCTTGATATTATGTGATAGTTGTTGTAAATGAGTATCATAGTCCCACAAGCAGAGACATGTCTGGTTATGGGGGAAATATTATCTTGCATGGAAACAAGTAAGGGTTGCTGACAGGAAGAGCATCCAGCCATTGAAAATCTGCCTTAAGAAAGTCTATCTCACTCTTGCAGGCCTGGAAAAGTAAACATTAAGATGATGATGATGATGATGATATATGTATAGGTATATTCATGTTTGTGTGTATACACACGTGTCTACATATACATTAGTATGAATATTTATGTATATGTGTTTGTATATATGCATGTATGTATATATTTGTGTGTTTATATATATGTACACACACATGCACATATATGTATATCTGCATATATGTGTGTATGTGTGTGTTTGTTTATATGTACACATATACATATATCTGCATGTGTGTGTGTATACTACACATGCTATTGTCTTTGTTGTGCATACCACCCATCCTGTCGAGTTATTTTCTCGTAGCTCTCTTCATCCTAAACCTGTGCGTACGTGTGCGCGTATCTCTGTCTCTCTCTCACACAAGTCACTTTTGTGCCTTATAAAACTACACGCACTCGTACACATTGTCATCAACATCATCCTCATCATTTTTCCATCCACTTTTTCAATGCTGACATCATTTTGCATCAGACTCTTCAGGGAGTTATTCTGTGATCAGATGATGTCCGTCTTCATGCCAAACCTTTCTTTTATTCAAACCATGTATTTAGACATACGAGTGTGTCTGTAATTTTAACTCTAACAATTAAGTGTATGTAAAGGCAAATATAATGCAGGCCCACCACAACATGAGGTGTAGATTGATAGCATACATTTGTTAAGTTTGATGTTTTAGCGAAGAGCTTTAGTCATTCACTTAGCAATATTCTAAACAGATAACAAAGCCCTGTAAAATCAGATACTTAACATGACTAGGATATCAATGGTAGGTACTACAGCATGTGCCTTGCTGTATTTTATGCACAATTATTCATTGTTCATAGTTCAAATTCCACCAAGTACCACTTAAACACAAGCGAACAAAGAAGCTTTTGTATGTACACATGACCTGCTAAAAGCAGTAGTCAAATCTGTCTCTCTCAAATCACTCTTAACTGTCTTTGGATAAGAATTGAAAGATAAACTCTAGGCGGAACGGATTGTGCTACTCAAAGTGGTGGTCCACGGACTGGTACCAGTCCACAAGCCGTCAGCTGCCGTTACACGGCGAGTTTCCAGAAAAGAAAGAAACATAAAATGCTTATGTAATATTGTATTATTTGTTTACAAAATAATTATTAGACAAAAAAAATTGTCAACTTTTATTATAATTATTATATATATTGTTTCTGTTATAAATTAAGATTACTAAGAAATATTACTGGTCCCTGGCACATTGTAAAAAAAAGAAAAACTACCAGTATGCCACATCAGATCGTTTGAGAAGCACTGGTCTTAGATCATTGGTCTGTTTGTTTAGTGCTGTCCTGGGGCTAACAACAACAACTGCCTCTCCATTGTACAATGGGAGTTTTGTACAATCAACTAAGCTCCCATTCTTCCTGCAAGCATTTGAGTGTATTGAAGAATATCAGGTTTTCCTTCATTTGAAAAATAATCTCCTTTCATTCATTTTTTTTTTTTTTTGCATGGGAGGTGTGGTTATATTCTTCTATTTTTTTTTAATTATTAATTCTTTTCATTTCATTTTTATTCTTTTTTTTTCATCCCCCACCCCACTTGCCATCAGCCTTCATCTTCTGCATCTTCAATTTCATCTATTGAATGTCTTTTTTTTTCTATGATTAAAATGCTTCAGCATTTTATTTTATTTTATTTTTTTGTTTTTTCATCACTTTTTTGGTTATTATTCATTATATTTTATTTTTTTTTATTGAATAGGAATTGTTTTTCTTGTTATTGTAGTTTATATTCTATTATGTTTATGAGCTGGAAGCAATAGGAGACTGTTGATTCACTGGACATGTGTAGTAGGCGTAGGAATGGCTGTGTGGTAAGTAGCTTGCTTACCAACCACATGGTCCTGGGTTCAGTCCCACTGCGTGGCATCTTGGGCAAGTGTCTTCTACTATAGTCTCGGGCCGACCAAAGCCTTGTGAGTGGATTTGGTAGACGCAAACTGAAAGAAGCCTATCGTATATATGTATATATATATATGTATGTGTTTGTATGTCTGTGTTTGTCCCCCCAACATCGCTTGACAACCGATGCTGGTGTGTTTATGTTCCCATAACTTAGTGGTTCGGCAAAAGAGACCGATAAAATAAATACTAGGCTTCCAAAAAATAAGTCCTGGGGTCGATTTGCTCGACTAAAGGCAGTGCTCCAGCATGGCCACAGTCAAAAGACTGAAACAAGTAAAAGAGTAAAAGATTATTCAACTTTGAAAACATTGGTTGCTGTCCATCATCATCATCATCATTAGCCCACTTCTCCATAACTTCTATGGGTCAGGCAGCATTTATTGAGGCCAGTTTTCTGTGGCTGGATGCCCTTCCTGTTGCCTACCCTCACCTGTTTCATAGCAAGGTATCATTTCCTCCCATGGCCAGACATGTATTTGTTGAATATTGGAAATAAATGAAACTTCTTTTATAACAATAATGCTCATTTACAACTATCACACAATGCTAAGACAAGGACACACAAACATACACACTCTCGCATGCATGTACACACACACAAACACACACATGCATTCCTACATACATACATACATACATACATACATACATACATACATACATATAACTGGCTTCTTTTGGTTTCCATCTCACAAATTGACCGGTTAGGTTTGTAGAAGGAGACACTTGCCCAAAGTGCTAAACAGTGGGACTGAACCTGAAACCACACAGCCATAACTTGACCACACAGCCATAGCTTGACCACACAGCCATAACTTGATCACACAGTCATAGCTTGACCACACAGCCATAGCTTGACCACAGCCATAGCTTGACCACACAGCCATAACTTGACCACACAGCCATAGCTTGACCACACAACCATAGCTTGACCACACAGCCATAACTTGACCACACAGCCATAGCTTGACCACACAGTCATAACTTGACCACACAGTCATAGCTTGACCACACAGCCATAGCTTGATGGTGTGTGGCCTTGACTTTACAATTGTAAAGTGGTAGGTTTTGATTCCTAGATCAGGGAGCACATTGTGTCCTTGAGCAAAGCACTTCATTTCATATTGCTCCAGTTCACTCTGCACCACTACCACTGGCAGCAGCTTCTGCTGCTACTTGGGGGTCAATGTTGTGAAAGACTGGTGGGGAGTCTTGGACTCTCTGTCATTTAAATGAGCTTAGAGGTTCAAGACAGATTTGAAATTTTTAGCTTTTATAAAGTTAAAACATGAACTGGGGTGGGGGAGTTGTATGGGTGTTACATTTGCTAGAAATAGTGGCTAATATCCCTCACTTCATTCTCGGCTGTCATTGAAGATTGATGAAATTATTACATAATACAATCAGAGAGACACTCGGTAAAAGAAGGGCTCATCATGGCCGTAATAATTTTGTTCATAGGTCTGTTGCCTTGATCTTTATACTGTCCTGTAGTTAAATAACAACAATAACATCTTGATAAATGAAGCTAGTTCTCTTTGTGTAGCTGGTTTGCTGGCTGGCTAGATAGATGTATGATTAAACTAGTGAAATACCATTATGGTTGGCAGTCCTCTATGCTATCACACATACACGTATACACTTCCCATTAACTTTGAAAAGACCCTACAAACAAATCTGCACTGCTAATAAAAAAATAAATAAAAAGAGAGAGAGACAGAGAGACCCCTGGAGAGTTTGTAATTGCTGTGAGGGTGTGAAAGTATCTGACATTTCAGATACAGGCTCTTAGACAGATTCTTCAGATATCGGATTGTATTACATTGTAGAGATCATTATAAGTTCATATCTTGCTACAGTCCTGGTGCTGCTATCATCTCTGGACAACATAGTTTATTTACTTTCCTTGCCTTGGGTCAACATTACTATGAAAAAATCTGTGTTATTTTAACTTTTCAGCTGACTGGTTCACATTTAACTGTAGAATATATATAAGAAAAAAAATAAAATGATTGCTCCAACAGTATTTCTAAATTTGACAAATTAAGAAGAAAAAAATAATACAAAAGAAGAAAATCACTCCATCCCTGCTGGCATGAGGAAAAAAAAAATGATGTAATAAATAAATAAAATAAATAAATAAATAAACAAATGATGGTGATGACACAGCTAGGATGAAATTGTAGCCTCTGTATATCAATTTCACGTTTTTTGTCTATTTATGTTTAACTGACAGCTATGAATTCTAGTTCTTTCAGAAATTTTTACAGTCATTTTATTCAAAAAGAAAAATAATTAATTTTTACACACACACACACATGTATGTGTGTATAAAACATATATGTTTATGTATGCATGTGTATGTGTGTATACATATATGTATATATGTGTGTGTGTATATATATATATATATATATATATACATACATACACAGGGTGGGGCATAAAGATCTCGCACATTATGAATGAATATAAAAAGTGAACACAACCATCCCGGAAAAAATTTATTATGTTTCTGAAAAGTATATAAAAAACAGTTTATTTTACTGGGTTTTAAAAACTATATTGGGCAAATGGTGGCTGTTGTTGGCATTACATTGATGCAGTTGTCCCCAGAAGTCCTCCATGACTCTCTGTGTCATCTCAGGTGGTATTGCATTGATTTCTTCACAAATCCTTTCTTTCAAATCCAAGAATTCAAGGACAATGTCAGTAAACTTTTTCCTTTAGATATCCCCAAAGGAAAAAAGTCACAAGGGCTTAAATCTGGTGACCTTGCCAGCCACCCTACATCTCCCCTCAAAGAAATCAAATGCCCAGCAAACATTTCCCTCAACACTCCAGCTGAACATCGTGCTGTTTGAGCCATGACTCTGTCGTGTTGAAACCAGAGATGTTCAGTAACCAACCCATCCAGTTTAGGGTGCAAAAAGTTCTCCAACATTTCAATGTACTGGTCAAAGGTAACCGTTACTGTTTCATCACCTTCTTCAAAAATGTGCAGACCGATGACTCCAAAATTGGCAACTGCACACCAAACAGTTACACTAGGAGAATGAAGCAGTCTTTCATGGAGTTCATAAGGATTATATTCAACCCAGTAGCAAAACTTCTGCTTGTTTATGCTTCCATTGATATGGAAGTGCGCTTCATCGGTACTCAGAAGAGCAGCTGCAGTGGGAACTTGTGCAAGAATATCCGCATGTAGGGCTTTATGATTGTTATGATCTGTGTCGGTTAATTCTTGAACTAACATCATTTTGTAAGGATGCAGTTTCAAATCAGCATGCAGAGAGAGTCCTTCTCAAACTTCGGATATTCCTAATGTTATACTATGCTTGTGAGCAAAACGCTTTGGCAATTGCTGAACAGATGCTGTCTGTCACTGATGCCACATTTTCTGGAGTTCTAACAGTCCTAGGTCTGCCAGGAGATTTTCATTTCAATGTGGATCCAATTGCAAGAAGGTTAGAAATCCAAGGCAACATAGTTTTCCGGTCTGGTACCAGGGGTCAGTAGAATAAATAACCAGCTGAATATTGGGGTTGATGTAATCGACTTACCTCCTCCCCCAAAATTGCCGATCTTGTGCCTAAATTTGAAACCAATATTAATAAACTTTGAGACTACCTTATTTAGGGTTAATCTTCCATAGTTCTGTGTTAAAATCCCTCAGGGCTCATTTAGCTAAATCCCAGTAATATTCTTTGTAAGCCTTGTACTTATTCTATCAGCCTCCTTTGCTGAACCACTGAGTTACGAGGATGTAAACACACCACCGGTTGTCAAGCAGTGGTGGGGGGACAAATACAGACATAAAGACACACACACACACACACACACACACACACACACACACACACATAATGCATGCATGGAAGATGGGCATTAAACGATGATGATACATACGACGAGCTTCTTTCAGCTTCCATCTACCAAATCCACTCACAAGGCTTTAGTCAGCCCTGGGGGTGCTATAGTAGAATACACCTGCCCAAAGTGCAACACGGTGGGACTGAACCCAGTACCATGTAGTTAGGAAGCAAGCTTCTTACCACACAGCCACACCTGCACTATATGTTGAGAAGGATTTAATCACATAACGCCATGTTATTGGTTCAGAAAGAAATCAGTTTTCTGCTGCCTCAAAGTTATCTTTCCTTTCCTTATATAACCAAGCCCAAAGCCTGTCTTCCAAAACATAAAACATACATTAACAAACCACAATGCTCATATAACTTGTATTGCTGCTTTTTTTTCAGAATTTAAGAATACATAAGCACAGGCATGGCTATGTGGTTAGCAAGCCAGCTTTTCAACCACATGGTTTCAGGTTCAGTCCCACTGCATGGTACCATGGTCAAGTGTTTTCTATTACAGCCCTGCTTTGTGAGTTCATTTGGTAGATGGAAACTGTGTGGAAGCCCATTGCATGTGTCTGTGTGTGTCTGTCTGTACCTAGGTGTCTGTATGACATGTTTCTCGTATAACTTGACAGCTGCTGTTGGTTTGTTTACATCCCTATAACATAGCAGGTCAGCAAAAGAGACCACTGAAATAAATACAAGATTTAAAATAAGTACTGGGGTTGACATGTTTGGCTAAATCCCTTTTGAGGCAGTGCACCAGCATGGCCTCAGTCCAGTGACTGATGCAAGTAGGAGATAAAACAACCTATGTGTGTTTAGGCATAGGCAAAACCTGTTGGAAGTACCTCATGTAAACTTTATACATGGCATGTGATGGACTCATTTCATAATGGTAATAAAAGGGTTTCACTTTGGTAGGTAACAAAATGTTTTAATCACACCTAGATTCTTCCAATACTCGACTATGTTATCTCTTCATAATGTAAGTATTGATCTGCTTTCATTAGTTTGTCTGTTAGTGTCAATATTAAATATTTGTATAAGTATTTTCTTTGATGTCTTCTATAATCACCATTGTCATCTGTTTTCATTTTTCGCACTCCCTCGGGTATTCAGTATGCATTTGAATATTTGTGTGTGTGTAGTTAAGTGAGAGGTTTAACTCAATAATGTATTATATAGATGCGTGTGTACGTGTGTATTTACTGTGTGTATCCCAGTTTTACAATAGGTACACTGCATTGCTGTATGTTGTATGAGGTAACTAAAAGAGTCTGTAACAGGAAGAGCATTTGGCTGTGAAAACTGCTTTAGACAAAGCATCCAACCCTGTTATCATTGAAAAGTAAATGGAAAAATTACGTTGGATTTGTGAGTATAATTAGTGAGACCTGCATCTGCTTCCGTGTTGCCTAGTGTTAGGTTGTTGCACTCCCAATTATTAGATCTTGGTTTATAACTATCTACTAACAGGCCTGGTCAGTCTTAGGGCTCAAAACAGCACCTGCCCTGCCCCTTCCATTGTTATTGTGCTCCTTCCACTTTTATTGATATGGCAGTACCCAGATCACAAATGTGCTAAGCATTTTGAGTTATTTTCCTTTCTAGAGCAAGTTAATATATTTCATTGGAAATCCCCTTTGGTAACAGAGGGCCGGAATTTTCTTACTTTGATTAATATGTTGTTGTCATTCACCCAGTGGTAATACAGTGGGTAGATTTTGTTGCAGTGCATAAATATCAATTTTCATGATCTTTTGCATCATCTATGTAGCCTCTGAGTATGACCAATTATATAGTTTTGTCTATGTCTAACAACATTATATAGAACAAAAGTAAATCTAGAATGGATCCTTGTAGTACTCCACTGACAACCACAAACTTTTCATATAGGATTCCATTAACTGCCCCCTATTTGGCTTTAGACTTTCAGAAAAACCAAAAACCTAAATGCCAGCTTGTCAATAAGATTTTATGATCAACCTTGCCAAAAGTATTTGCAAAATTGAAATATAGATGGTCAATTCTTGATTCATATAGCAGCTGCCTCAAAATGTGTTGTAGAATTTGTCAGACAGTTTCTTCCGAAGCAAAACTATATTGCATTTTGTTAAAAAGCTCTTAATACCCTTCAAATTCTTTCCAAGGCTTTCCAAAAGTGGATATGACAGAAATCTGTAATTGTTTGTTTATACTCTACTGCAATTTTTATGAAATGATTCCATTGTTGCTTCTTACAACATTTCAAATAATTGTCCAAGTTCTAAATAGCTCTGAAAGTGTTTGTGTGTGTGTGGGGGGGGGGGGAAGTTATATTTATAGAAAAGTGAAAAATTGTCATTTAAATATGATTGCTTGAAGTGGAAACTTGATGTTTTGCAAGAGAAAGAATTAAAATTTATCTGAAATTGGACACCAAACGTTTGAAAGAATTTTAGTAATAATAACAATAATAATTATAATAAAAAGAACACTCATCATAGTCTAGACTTGCTGGCGATTTTCACAAATGTACCAAGCAAATAGCGATGGGCTGGGCCTGGATGTGGGACCTGGGTGAGAATCTTGCTAGCTCACTCATGCACTTGTACTGAAAAACGTTAAGAGGTTCAAGTGGCCAAAATGGGGGTTCTTCCAGGGTGTGTAGCTTGGAGATCAGGGAGTCTCTCCAGATCTCTGCCTTTAGAGGTCACTGCTATAGTACTATAGAAATGTGGCTAGAATGTCCCAGGAAGGGATCACAAGATGGATTCTTCAAACCAAGCCAACTGGCAGGAGACCTAGGTGTAAACCAAGAATGGGATGGTTGGATAATATCCATAGCCTCAGTTGATTTTGCATAGTAATCCAACAGGAAAGCGTAACGATGATTGTTTCTGATTTGGAGGATTCTATCCCTGCACCCCCCCCCCATGAGTAGTAGACAATGAAAATGGTTGGATCAGATATAAAACACACACACTCATGCACACACTGTTTCTGTCTAATTATACTACACACACACATATATATATATATATATATATATATATA